>NC_042958.1:64673633-64751361 GCF_901001165.1 Salmo trutta | reverse complement strand
GCAATCCTGGAGTGCAAAGCATTTAGAGATTTTACCCAGAAAGACTCAGCTGTAATCGCTGCCAAAGGTGATATTAACATGTATTTGACTCAGGAGGTAGAATACTTACGTAATCAATAAATCAAATCAGTCTATCATCATACAATTTGATTACCTTTTTTTATACAAATGTTAGAATTGGAATATCCTTTTACATAAGGCGTTCTGTGTGGAGTCCATTATTGGAATGTTATATGTGTGTAATGAACCTGAAAAACCAAATCATACAGTGATATGGGCATTAAATACTGCCACAAGCCTCCTTGTCTACATTTAAATCCACACCAAGAAGTCCTTGTAGTAAAGGATTGCCTTGTCGAATTTGCCAATGAACAAAAGCACAGCATAATCCTGACGCCAAAGCTTTCGGTCGACACTTGGTGCGCCCTGCGAGTGGGGAGACAGAACAGACAAGGCAAACATTCCAATGCTGTTCCAACGCATGGTGAACTTAAACCATCTTTACCTTGTCAGCACAGTAAAAGAAACTATTAAAACATACATGTACATTATTCTGTGGCTAGAGTGTAGTTGAACCACAAAGACACAAACCAATTGAAGAAAAATAGGCAGAAAACCAGGTTCGTGACTCCCCAGTTTTGCTTCTGGAGCAAAGTAAGAAGCATGTGATACATAAGAACCCATTCCAGTGCTGCATCTCAGTAGTTCAACGTGTCCTTCTCTCCTTCCCTTCATGTGTACTGATCTTTAAGAATTGAACAGGTCAATTGGAAACAACAGCTTTCACCTATCCAGTGTCATAAGATATGTGCATATGAAGGAAAAGACACAACCAGAAGCCACTTAGCTACTATTAGGACTCAATCCTGGAATGTGCTCCAAACGTCTCAGATATCTACCTTCATAACACCTACAAGTCTAGGTGGACTTGAATGTTTATAATTTAACAGTTGTTAATCTTGTCCTTTCAAATGGTCAATATAGAAATCAAACAAGGAAACAAGACTTCTTCGATTGGAACTCACACCAGTGGTGAATCTCAAAAGTCCTTCCTCCAGTCTTCTCCCCACCCTCTCAAAACATCATGGGGAAGCAAGGAGAGCATTGTTTTTTTTTATCTAAGGCCAGTATGCTAGGACAAAATCATCTGCAGATTTCTCATGCTAGTGACTAGTTGGAGGCAAATGATCGTGCAGAGACAAAGGATTAAGCTGTCAAAAGCTGACCAACTCCAGTTATTTGTGTAAGTACAATAGAGTACCACAGTATGAGTCATAATACCCATAATACATAGCGGTCAAACAAGAAATGGTTCCAACCGTCTTTCCACCATAGGACATTTTAGAAACACTTAAAATAAGGGATGTGTTTCATGAAGGTTTACCCTTGTGTGATGTTTCAATAACCGTGTAAATATCTGTAGGACAAGGTTACTTATCAATTTAGTCACTTGCATTTAGCCCCCAAAAATGAAATGCTAATTAGCTGCTAATGTGGCTATCATAAAGAACTACAAACGCCATGATGATCTGGACGCGACTGCTGAGGCAAAGGTAAGAACTAACTATGTTAGCTAAATATAGTCATTAATAAATTGGCAAAATGTCTTTAAATTGACAATTCAGAGAGTTAAGTAATATGTTACACCTCAAAGAAAAGTGGCATGTTTAAATATGAGATGAGGGCAAGCAGTTCAACACAGGTAGGTCACATTTACCATTTTGGGCAGTATATTATGATCTATTATGACATCACATCCACATAAGTGTGTGAGATTCCAGAAGTCTCATTATTTGTGAACCAATTATGATGTCACAACTGATCAATAAATTCCAAATGTTCTGTTTGAACATTCTGGCGTCTGATTGCTGAAAATAGAACACTAGTATCCAAGACAATGTAGCAGATTTCTCCTGAGATATAGTTAACACAGTAGATCACCATAAAATATAGAAAGTGCTACTAGACTACAACTTAGTTGTAGAACGAGGTTAGAAGAAGGCCACTGTCAATCTCCTTGATGATGAGGAGATTCTTGCAGCCGCTAATGGAATATAATGCTTTAACAGGGAACCTTGGAGCTGCCAGTAGCAACTCTGTTCAGCCTGCCCTGCCATCTCAACCCAAGACCACTGAGAAGCTTCTAGCGCTCAAACAAAACAGTTTTAACACCTCCAGAATCCCAGTACTGGAGTTGACTGAAGAAAGAAAGGGTGCACTGCAGCGACTTGCCAGTTTGAAGGCTGTGGAAAAGAAACCACATCCTCCCTCCAGAATCCCAGTACTGCAGAAGAAGAGGTCCATCTGCAATGGGAAGAGTCAAGGACTGCATGTAGCTCCAACATCTCAGCAGTCAGGGAAGGCTACTGTTCCTTCCATCCGGAAGCCACTGCAACCCATCCGTACCAAGAGGGATCAAACCTACGTGGTGAAAGACATCTACCTCCATAGTGCCAAGCCAATGAAGGCAGTCCATGGAGCCAATATGGTCGCCAAGATGCCACTGCCTCCCATTAGAGCCAGAGTCACTGTGCCAAACAGTGATGCCAAGAAGAAGCCATTCCAGCCAGTCAGACCAGAGGGCAGCCCTCGTCCTGCTGCTTCAAAGTACAGAAGGCAGGTTGTGAAGAAACACATTCAGTTCAAGACTCAGACACTAACTGTACAGGATCTACCGCCATGCCCCGATGAGATGGTATGGGACGTCTTTAACTCAGAGGCTGAGCAGGTGATGGCATATATGAAGGCCAAGCTGATCAGTGTCACCCAAGAATTGAAACTGATTAAAAGTGGGGCCAAGATGGATGCTCAGGCTTTGGAGGAGAAAAACGCGAAAGTGCGGTTGAGAAAAAAGGTGGAGAAGTTCATCCAGGAGATCTGCCTGATGAAGGTGGATTCTGACCTATGGGAGATGATAAGAGATAACGAAGAAGAGGAAGAAGAGGAAGAAAGGATTAAAGAGGTGAGGAGAAATGGAGAAGTAAGCAGTGTGGCAAGTAAGCCAAAGCAGACAGCCACAAGATACACTGTGAGCAAGCCAAAGGAAGTCAAGAAGGGTTTGAACATGGAAGAGAAAAAGGAGGACAGACAGGTAAAGTAGCTTGACATTCCAAAGCAATGCTAACTGCTGATCTAGTGTAGTGTTGGTGATCACGTGCGTTTGTATCAGAGGAGGCTGATGGGAGGAGTTATAGGAGGATAGGATCGTTGTAATGGCTGGAATGAAATGAATTGATCGGAATCAAACGTGGTTTCCATGTGATTGATGTGTGTGATACCATTCCTTTTGTTCTATTCCAGCCATTACAATGAGCCCATTACAATGAGCTCCTCCCACCAGCCTCATCTGGTTTGTACATATTGTATATCTTGTCTTTGTTGCCCAGCTGCCCATTATTTGGCCCATCTGATAACATCCATTCATTCAGGTGGTGTTGAAACGTCGATTTGGGATGAGTGCAGTCAACTCCAAGCTGAAGCAGTGTGAGCACTGCGGCCGGTGCTTTGATCCTAGCCGCCTGGAGAAACACAGTGAGATCTATGCCAAGCTCTCCTCCAAGAGCTCTAGACGAGGGGTCTATGACTCCACCATGCACCGTCTCAAAGGCACTGTACTGGCTGGCTACGTGAAGCGATCCGTGATGTGATGCACCAAGGGACCTGAGTCTGTCACTCTTTCTTATTTTGTATTGAACAGACAGACATACAGTGACTGATAAACCACCTGCTGGCCAAATGAGGACTTCTACCTTGGAATCTGTGAGGGTTCCAATAAGAGGCAGTACTACTAGGAGGCAGTATTGTATCCAGAAACATCTAAACCAACAGTGTTCTGCAGTTCCTCAAATCTACAGAAACACCTGTATAAAACACCTCAATAAAATCAAATCCAAACACTCATCTAAATCATTCTGTCAGATGTGTTACTAGTGCAGGAAAATAGAATAAATTAAATATTAAGAAACAAGGGAACGTATTTGTGAAATCTGAATATTAAAAGGAGTGATTTTGTTTCATGCGTTTTAAAAAAGAAAGATCAACTAATTAATTTAGTTGTATAACTTACCAAATTTACACAAATAACTGAAGTTGGTCAGCTTTTGACAGCTTTATCCTTGGACTGTCGACATAATCCATGGATGATTACAATTATAATTCGATGATGTCTGCAGAATCCCGTGTCTCCCTTCTCCACCTCCTCCTTGAACTGCTGCACACAGTCCAGGAAGGCCACCATGGCATGGTCAAACTTGTTGTCCCAGAAGAAGCGCAGGCCCCCTGTACAGTACAGTGGTAGCTCCTACACACGCAAGAAGAAAGAGAGAGTGGAATGTACCATATACAACATGGCCTATTCACTGGGGTTGGCTTCGGCCAGTCTAATGAGCATTGGAAAATAGTTCACTCTTTTTTTCACAGCTTATTAAAAAAGGTTTGTTTGTCTCCATATAGTTGCCAGTGGTAAGTGTGTTCATGTACTGGACCTGTTAGTTCGAGACCTCACTTGTTGGTAACAACCATCACACCTCCTCATCCATGCTTCACGATGGGAACCAAACATGCAGAGATCATCCGTTCACCTACTCCTCGTCTCACAAAGACACGGCGGTTGGAACCAAATCTCAAATTTGGACTCAACAGACCAAAGGATAGATTTCCACCGGTCTAATGTCCATTTCTCGTGTTTCTTGGCCAAGCAAGTCTCTTTTTCTTATTGGTGTCCTTTAGCAGTGGTTTCTTTGCAGCAATTCGACTATGAAGGCCTGATTCACGCAGTCTCCTCTGAACAGTTGATGTTAAGACGCGTCTGCACTGCAAAAATTGAAATCTAAGTAAGATTAAATATCTTAAATACTGGCAATATATACTTGTTTTTGGTCTGACAAGATATTTCTTCTTATCAGCCAGTTTGTATGTTGGAGCATTTCACTTGTTTCAAGCTTTTTTGTCCTTAATTATCTTAAGATAATATAACTTGTTACTGAGATTGTGTTATTGGTTCTGAGTAACTTAATGCTCAAAACTAAAAATACCAGAATTATAAAGCTGTTTCACTGACAAGTACAGAACTGCTTTGTCAAAGTCAGAATTTCTTATTTCAAGCATCTTATCCTTTTCATCTCTTCACATATTAAGAACAGATAATGACCAAATGGAATTCAGTTTTATTGTAAATCATACACACAGCACAGCAATCATGTAGACAAAATACTGTACAGAACAAAGACAGTACACTTTTCATATCTGGGGAACACACTGAGTCATTTGAAGTGTTGTACAATTCTATTACTTCCCCAAGATGGTATTTGACATGTACATAAGTTTGGCTCTTGTTGCTAATTGTGTAATGAGAGGTAAAATCAACCAGCTTTTCAGCATCCACTAACTCAGTGGCCTGTGCAAAGTGTGGGACCTCAACTTGATAAGACATGATGTTTCTATCAAAGTGTATAGTTTGAAATGGTGGATATTCCAAAAAATAAAGCCTAGAATCAACGAGAAATATGTTTTTGACCAGTCCAAATTCTGCATATTACCATTCAGTACTTTGGCAAAGATCTTGGACTTCTGATTTATGTATTTTATTTGTATTGATTACAAGCCATTTGAGTGATACAGCATGGTTTACTTCATTGAAACCTAGGAAGTCCCTCAATTTTCCACGTAAATATTGTAGATCTTTAACCTCTGATACAGGTCCCATCTCCCTTTCATTTGAAAAAACTGGGTGCATTGAACTGTCAACATTTTGGCAGCTTTCATATATTTGGTTCTGATTGATCAAAGACTTGCAAATATTTTTTTTAATTGAGCTTGGAAGCCCATTGTTTAAAGAAACAATGTTTAGACTCGAACCGCATACACATATGTCTAACCATTGGACCCAATGACTTTATCTGTGATGGCAAATGTATCATATAATGCTGTTTAGGTGTAACATTGCGGTCTGGAAAAAGCTCCTTCCAATACTTCAAATGATTTACAATGAGTAACTTCAACCTAGACACAGTCAAAATGGAAAGAACAGGTGCAAATACTATCTGTACAATCTCTATTAGCTCAATTGTCAGTCGTATATATGCATTGACTTCCAAACTCTCCAAAACAAATGGCAATATCCTTAGCAGGACAAGCATTTGCCCAGATGACTGTTTTAGTTTTCCATCACTTGACGTTAATGTACTAACAGAAATTGGGGATGGCCGATCGCTAACATCTAGAGGGGAATAAGAGAAACCAAGAATAGCAGAATTCACTGAGTCCAGATCAATCTGTCATGACACAACAAGATGATTCAAAATACATTGGGGCTATGCCCTCCATAATTACATGCATAATGTCTTGCGGAGTTTGTTGTATGATATCAAAGGCTGAGAATTCAACTAACTTGCTCCTTCTATTGATCCCATATGTTGTTCTCAGGCTGTTGCGAAGCAAGTCAGTCTGTGCCTTTTCTATTTCATCACACTGTCTGACATGCTTCTCCAATGTCCTTTCAGTATATGCATCCTCATTGAAGTGTGACTGCATGTCCTCAAAAGAACACTCAGTGTCTGCACTTACAGTAGGCAAAGCCCACACCCTCTGAACCCTACTAGTTCATGTTGTGCCAGGGTGTCTCCAGAGAGAGAGACCATGGCACCATATATCGTTTTCTCGCCGTTAATAGTTAGCATTTTAACCCCACTGTACAATGAATGCATCCATGTCTTCCTTGATTCTATTCAATATTACATCTACACCAGATTGACAGAGGTCTGCTGATCTAGCCATGGCAAGTAGCCTGATAGCAGCCAGTTTAGACCTGTATTTTGGATTTATATTTCCTAGGGTGTAGTACACCATTAACAACTTGTTTTTTGATGCAAAGGATCCTAGTGGATTACAGATCTCTATTTCATCCGTGTACAGAACAATCTGCAATGCATTTGGTTTCTCTGAAAATAAGGGATGTGATTTTAGAAGAGCACCATCAACAATGTCATGAAAAAAACTTGCCCTGCACATCTGGGGTCCCTTTTCAACCATAGACAAAATCTTTGGGTGTGATAAGAACTGCTGTAGACTTTTGACTAATGGTACATAATAAAATAATTTGTCTTTGATGAAAATGTCTTTTGATCCTCCACATTTCATCCTGCATATGGTTCAGGCAATTGGAATTTCCTCTGCGTCCAAACAGCTTCTTAATAACACTGTCCTGTCTAAATGTTGTTGCAACGCCAGCAAAAGGGTCAATGAAATTGTCAACTATATCCATTGCATCTTTTTCAAGTTGACCTGATGTGCTTCCTGAATGCTTCTTTAGCACTGCCTCCATCTGCTTCCTGAGGTTGTCCAATAGTGATGATTGATACTGCTGTACCCCAGCAACAATGTCATTCACACCTTTCTGAAAATGAGACAGTGAGAGAGGTGGGGATGTCATCAATCATGGAGGTTGGAACACACCATCATGTATACCTATGATATTCACATTTTCTTATGACATATTCATTAACATAAGGACATAAGGGGTCAACAATAGTAAGGTAGACAACCTAGCACTGAGAATGAACTCAACCATCACTGAACCACTACAAAATGATCTGCATAATGTAACAAACCAAATGCTCTGCTTACCTGTGAGAGAAGATGCTTGGCTCTGGTATTTATCACAAAAGCAGTGGCATGTGTTGTCAGATTCTAAAAGAATGTTGACATTGAATGTAGTATCCTGAGGCTGGACATTACAAGTTCATGACAAGTATAATGTTTGTGACAGGAGAAGTGGTTGCGAAGACTGACTATGAATGCTATTAGTAAATCTAAGTACTTAAAAAAATATGGTACATTTCAGTAGATTGCCACCAACCGAGTAACTTACCTGTTGCACTGTGACAGCTCCATGTTGGTCAATGCCCCTTTGCCCATCATCTGAGTCAGATGGATGGAGTTGCTGATCAGTGATGCTGGAGTTAGCTAGAAGACTGTTGTCCTGTGTACCACACATCAAAGAAACAGATGATTATTTGAAATTGTATTTAGTGTCACCAATAGTGCTATTTAAGTGTTTTGTTCCTATTTATCATCGATTATTTTCACATCAACCCAGCTTTAGCCATAAGAGTCATTATGGCTACAATGATCGAATAGCCTAATGGACAGTATGATTTTGGTCCGTGTATCGTCTGTTCATTAAATTATTTTTTTAAATCCAGAGAACAAAAAAAATGCAAGCTAGCTACTTGTTCCGGTGGTGCTTGGCTTTCCTCCGATGGCTGTTCATCTGGTCGGGTGCAATCAAGTAGGTGTTGAAGGTGGTTTCTCTTTACATGATGGAAGGAATTGTACACTATATTCCTCAGTGCATCCGTCAATACCACAGAGCAGCCAGAAATCAGGGCTGCCACTGTGAAATCTATTGATATGGCTCAATAACAGTTTCAATGAAAAAGTAATAAAAACGCAGCAGATAACGCACCGTCAAAGCATCTTGAACGTTACTAAACGCAAGTAAAACGTTCCCACAGCTTTCGATGAAAAGGGCGGAAAGAAGTGAAAATGATGTTCAGTATTTATAATAAAACCAAGTAATTTATTGGAGTAGAGAACAACACCACTGGGACTTTTAACTATACATGTATCACTCCGCTTTACAGGTGTTCTAATAACCGTTAATTACATTAACAATCGTTATCTATCTTAAATTGTAACAAACTTCGCACGGCAAATATGAACATATTTCTACAAATAACATTTGAGTTAAATGATGAATGGTCGTCAGGAGAGGACGGTAACGTGTAGACCTACACAAAGTAGCAGTAGCAAGCTAGTGTGGAGGAAAATGTATATGTGTTGCTTGGCAACAGTCCAGTTCCAGACCAGTTGGGGAACTATGTGTGTTGGCGGAGCCAAATAAATGATGAAATAAATAAACAAATCATAATCTGTTGTTGCTTATTACTGTTAACTAAGAAATTGCGCTTGTAGAAGTGTTGTATAAAAGCAATATCACACTCGAGGTCGTGCTGTTATACTGAATATTATTATCTTTGGCCTGCGGCCTCGTACCTACGACCGAATCACAGCCGTGCTGATATTCAGCACTCCCTCTCTTGTGATATTGCTTAACTGACGTACGTTCATCACATTATCTAGCTAAATAAGGGAGGCCTAAAAAACTAAAATACGGTCCAAATCTTTGAGTCATCTAACAAAACCATGAATGAAGATGGAATGGATGACACATATCCAGGCATGGACCATATATCAACCGCAGTATTAAAAGGTAATGTTCATTTGTTTACACCCGTCTACCTTTCTCCTTAGCAAGCTAACGTTAGCTAACGTTCATTTGAATTGGAAAGTTGGCAAACCAAGTTAGCATGCTAATTTTAACTAGGTAACGTTGCCTTTTTTGCAGTTAATAACTGCACGAACGGCCATTCGTTGAAAAAACTTGAACTTTGGTTAGATTGAGTGCTTTATTGCCAGAAATAGTGTTAATGAGGTGTAAATGTGCCCTAATGACTGACGCCGTCGATTATTTAGCTTCGCCGTCTTTGGCGCCCTTTCTATTGACAATAGAAAATCAATAGAAATGGCGCCAAAGACGGCGAAGCTAAATTATCGATGGTGTCAGTCATTGTCTACAATCTTAGCTAGGCAAGCAAAGATTAACTAAGGTTTTCAATATGGGAGACAATTTAGCGTTAACGTTAGTTTCATTAGCTTGCACTATCTTTTGGTTTAAAGTAATTGACTTAAACGTTCATGATATACTAGTAAACTCATTTTGTTAGCTAACATGAGCTATCTTGGTAAATCATTCCTGCATTAACTGGAAAGGGAAGACAGCATGCTAATGTCTCATAACCTATATCAACCTGACACTTTGCGTCTATAAACTATGATTTAGTTGCTAATTACTTAACTATTTTCCATGTGGTTTCATGTATTTTTTAGCTGCTAATATAAGCACAGACATGCTGCCCAGCCTCTAAGGAGGATTTACATGATCTCTTTCCCGGTCCAGAGCACTTCTTCAGAAGGAGAACCATTTGGAGATTTACTCATGGTGATAATGAGGTCATGTTAGATTTTGACATTTGGGAGACATTTAATCTAACCATGCAGACAGTGTTTCCTGTTATCAAAGTAGCATTTCCTGGCCATCATTACAATACATGTATCTACAGATCTACTTGTTTTGGTGTTTGCTGTTAGGTTGTTGTTACAGTGTGGTGTTCTTTGCCTTTATAATTACTATAGAATAAATGTATGTCTTATACAGGGTGAAGAATCAGACCTGTGTAGACCAGCTACCTCCTCTGGGACCTGGAGAGATCCCCACTATCTAGATGCAGCACCCCAGAGGTTGAACAGTTGGGTGGTAAGTACACAAATTGAAATAGTGGATAGTGTTTCCTTATAAATGCAACTTCTACTACTACTCTAAATGAGGGACTAGAAACCAAGTGACTATTTAGTCTTCAGTGTTTCCTGTGGAATGAGAGGTTTGTGGTGGTAGTACCAGCGGAATCACTGGTCTTAATTTCAGTCTACATTTTTAAATGTTAATTGGTGGGGTTTGTGATGTTTTCTGGCATCAGAAACTACTGAGAGGCCTACAGAACCAGGCGAGACATTATAAAACTCTACAGGAGATGTACAAAACCAAGGCCAGACCCAACCAGAAGGATGTTTCCAGCTCCTGGACCTTGAATTCCAAGCAAGACGGGCCTTCATCGACTCTGATGCTACTAAGGAGCAGGACAGGCCTACCAAGATACTTCAAGGGTATCCCTGCTTCAGAGAACTGGAACATGTAAGCAAATGTATTCATTTTAAGTAGGCCTATGCTTCTTTATCCTGGTTAACACCAGACCAAATCTCAAATGAGATGCGGTGTGGGAACTGAGCAGCGTGAGAAGCCATAGCAGGGACGGGGGTAAACTACTTCGGGCAAATGTAAAACAGTGAGCTCGCGAGAATTCGGTCTGGTTGTCTGTATGTCTGTCATGTTATGGATGAACTCCGGCGGATCCTCGATCGAGGGAACTGCTTTATATCTGAACTGAAGACCTGCTGGGGGACCTTTTACAACAAGGCACAGTTTTATGTAGTGTTCAAAAAGGTAATGAAGCCACCGCTGCTGGACAAAGGTAATTACTGGCTCTGTTGACAATGGAGAATCCCATGAACGGATTCATTTTTGTTTAAATAACTGGCTGCAGTAAATCAAATGAAACTATTTTTGTTTTTAACAGTGAAGCACTCAATCGCTATGATGAGGGCTTTACCAGATATATTCCCATCACCTGTGGCTCCACCGAAGAAGTTAGGACATGCAAGTGAGGCTATGCTTCACATCCTTGAGGTAAGAAATGTGTGCATGTATTAGAATTTTCATTACTTAACCATAACATACAAAAAGTGTGAATTGTCTTTGTTGTCATATTTGTTTTTCTCTTTGTGTTTGTGTCAGTCTGCAGAAGACCCCAACACCTTTCTTCAGGAGAGACTACTCTTCAGCCGTGTCGTGATTATCTGCGAAACCAACTGCGTACTGGCCATTGGAACCATGCCTGTGGTGACCTTCCCAAAAGAGGACATCTATGCCAGCGTGACGTATCTCATGGCGCGTTATTACAGTAGTGGGTGTGGAGTCAGCCGCAGGAAACAGGAGTAGTTGCTAACGGGCTTTTAATGAATTGCACCATAAAAGAAAAGTACACCCACGAAAACACAACTGGGTGTGATCCAACAAACACAATGATCCAATAACACGTACCACTGCATCAACAACAGTCGACAACAGAAAGTAAGCCCGCACACAGAACAGGTGGGGAAACGGGCTTAAATATTCAACTAAACACTAATCATATACAGGTGCAAACAATCAAGACAAAACCAACAGAAAAGGGAAAAAGGGATCGGTGGCAGCTAGTAGGCCGGTGACGACGACCGCCACCCGAACAGGGAGAGGAGTCACCCTCGGCAGGAGTCGTGACACATATTGCCTTATTTCAAGACGATTGCAATAGCATTGGATTCTAAATTTAAGCACATTTTCCTACATATTGAGAAGATAATTCTTAAATATTTTCTTTGTATCCAGACAAATGTACTTGTTTTTAGTGTAGCTGTACTGGTTTTAAGAAATATTTACTAAACATACAGCCTTATTTCAAGATGATGGCACTAGCATTTTCTAAATTTAAGCACATTTTCCTACATATTCAGAAGATTATTCTTAAATATTTTCTTTGTATCCAGACAAATTACTTGTTTTTAGTCGAAACGCACTAGGTTTAAGATATCTGTGCGTTCTTTGAGACTAGATATTTTTACTTGTTTAAAACATCTTGGCAAGTAAAATTTTCCAGTTCTGTTAGCAGATAATTTTGCTTATTGTCACGACTCCTGCCGAGGGTGACTCCTCTCTCTCCCTGTTCGGGTGGCGCTCGGCGGTCGTCGTCACCGGCCTACTAGCTGCCACCGATGCCTTTTTCCTTTTCTGTTGGTTTTGACTTTATTGGTATCACCTGTGTTCCATTAGTGATTAGTTGGGTACTTAAGCCCGTTTCCCCACCTGTTCTGTGTGCGGGCTTTTTTCTTTCTTGCACTGTGTATTGTGTAAGTGGAATGTGTTTTTGGGTCATTGTATTTTCATTACACCCTGTTGTTATTTTGGGTGTATACTCTCTTTGATGGTGCATTTATTAAAGCACGATAGCAAACGCTCTTGTTTCCTGCGCCTTACTCCACACCCACTACATCAAGCGTTACACTTATTTAAGGTAATATTTCCTGCATTTTTTTGTTTTTTTTGTTTTTGAGAGCTGACTTTTTGCAGTGTATGTTGATTTGTTTAACCCTTTTGGGTTACTACATGATTCCAAATGTGTTATTTCACAGTTTTAACGTGTAGACTATTATTCTGCAATGTAGAAAATAGTTTAAAAATAGAAAAGCCCTTGAATGAGTAGTGTGTCCAAATGTTTATCTGGTTCTGTGTGTGTGTATCTACCTATCTATCTGTCTATTGGGGGATTGGAAATGATGCAGACAATTACATTGATGGAAGCCACAATCTATATGCGATATTAAAGCTGATCTACCCCCTAAAAAACAAATAAACATCTCACTTCGGTGCCTTTATCTCTCTCTCCGTCAGGCCTTCATCCGCCTTTACCTCGCCCACCACAAGGAGGAGCGCATCGACGTGCTGCAGCTGGCCCAAGAACCCTTCCTCATGCCCCCCTTCCGCAAGGCCCTGGCCACCGGTCCTGGGCCGTTGGCATCGGGCTCCACGCCCTCCACCTCCAGCGCATACACAGCAGTGCCTCGAACTGAGGCGCCCAACACCATCCCAGAGGGACCCTGTGGGGGCCACATTACTCAAACGCCCTCCCTTCTAGATAGGGGGATGGGGGAAGGAGGATGGAGGGGGTAAAAACAGACTAAAGGATGGAGGAGGAATATCTGACGTGCCCTCCCTATCCTCACCCCTCCTAAGACATGAAGGGGCAGTGCCAGTCTATGGCTTGTCTGTAAGACCCAATGGCTGTACATGTACACACCCCTGCCACAATGAAGAGAAAGACCTTGCTTGGCCTGTCCAGTGGGCTGCATCACAGGGTCATAGGAAAACGGACTGAAGTCACAGTATGTTGTGTGTGTGCATACCTGTTTTCGGGAAAACCAAACAGCTCAAATCAAATTGTATTTGTCACATATATGTGTTTAGCAGATGTTATTGCGGGTGTAGCGAAATGCTTGTAAGCTAGAAGCATTGCAGCCCTATCTGTCGGCACCATTTTCTTACGTATCCATTCCATTTGATATTTTGAGAGAAAGGCTTTTTTATAAATTATTGCTTGAGTTGTATCATAAGTTGAACTCTATATATTTCCCAATAATAGAATCAATTGCCCCCCTCCCTCTTTTTGAAGGGCACAAATGAAGGGGGAGTTTCTATTTTTGATGACCAAAGTTGAAGGCATGCCTGGCTGATACAACAATGTTACGTTTTACACACGTCTAACTGTCAAGTGAAAGAAAGAAATAATTTTCACTAGGATCATCACTTTTAACTGATTTGATCAGATTTAAATATTTTCTTGGATATTGGACTGGGAGTTTACTTTGTTATTTGGATGGTTGTCCATCTTTTTTTCATGAGGCTTTCCCCCAAAATGGAGAGGGAGAGACTTAATAGAAATGCATATAAACCATTTAACCGACTTTTGGTATAACTTTGTGGTTCGTTAGCAAGGAGTTACGTCAAAGATAATTCTCATTCATTGCAAATTGTGCAGTGTAACATTCTAAATTCCAACATGACTTAAATAATAGCAAAGTTATTTTAGTATATTGTGAAACATGATTTCACGCTTGAGCATAGGTGTGTTGTTTACCAGAGAAAAGCAGAATAGCCTAACTGGTAATACTCAAATATACACAGCCATACAGAGCTAGCTACATGCTACGTACAAGGCTAGCAACACAATGACTGCCTGAAGAGCCAATCTAAAAGTGCCTTCAGAAAGTATTCACACCACTTGACTTTTTCCACATTTTGTTGTATGGATTAAATTGAGTTTCACTGGCCTACACACAATCCCCCATAATGTGAAAGTGGAATTATGTTTATAGAGATTTTTACAAATTAATGAATTGAAAGTATTGTGTAAATACGTATTCAATCCCTTTGTTATGGCAAGCATGATGTTCAGGAGTAAAAATGTGCTTAACAAGTCACAAATTGCATGGACTCATCTGATAAGTGTTTAACAGGATTTTTGAATTACGACCTCATCTCTGTACCCGGCCCATACAGATAATTGTAAGGTCCCTCAGATGAGCAGTGAATTTCAAACACAGATTCAACCACAAACACCAGGGAGGTTTTCCCAAGCCTCGCAAAGCAGTGCACCTATTGGTAGGTGGGTAACAAAACAAACATACGTTGAATATCCCTTTGAGCATGGTGAAGTTGATAATTACACTTTGGATGGTGTATCAATATACCCAGTCAGTACCAAGACATTGGTGTCCTTCCTAACTCAGTTGCCGGAGAGGAAGGAAAACGCTCAAGGATTTCACCATGAGGTCAATGGTCACTACTATTGATATTTTTGAAACTTTTACTTTTACTTCACTACATTCCTAAAGAAAATAATGTACTTTTTACGCCATACATTTTCCCTGACAGCCAAAAGTACTACTTACATTTTGTCAGGAAAATGGTCCAATTCACGCACTTATCAAGAGAACATCCCTGGTCATCCCTACAGCCTCTGATCTAGCGGACTCACTAAACACAAATGCTTTGTTTGTAAATTAATGTCAGAGTGTTGTAGTGTGCTCCTGGCTATCCGTAAATAAAACAATAAAATATAAATTGTGCTGGCTGGTTTGCATAATATAAGGAATTTGAAATTATTAATACTTTTACTTTTGAAACTTAAGTATATTTTAAACCAAATACTTTTAGACTTTTGCTCATGTAGTATTTTACTTTGTGACTTCCAGTTTACCTGAGTCATTTTCTATTAAGGTATCTTTACTTTTACTCAAGTATGACGTTTCAGTACTTTTCCCACACTGCTCTCCAGCAACTAAGTTAGGAATGACGCCTGTATTTTGTAGTGACGGTGTATTGATACACCATCTAAAGTGTCATTAATAACTTCACCATGCTCAAAGGAATATTCAATGTCTGCTTTTCCTATTTTTACCCATCTAACAATAGGTGCCCTTCTTTGCGAGGCATTGGAACCCTCCCTGGTCTTTGTGCTTGAATTTGTGCTTGAAATTCACTGCTCGACTGAGGGACCTTACAGATTCATTAATTATCTGAATTAATGAATAAAATGAAGAGCAGGTTACAGAGTTGTTGATTGTCCACTGTCAACATTCTGGAACTCTTGATGTCATAATCGACTCTTCTATTACATCATGTTGGGTCCATATCTTATGTATCTTTGACAGTGAACAGTAAACCCAAATCACTTTTACAAAGCACAGCTGACCAGTTAGTAGTTTGACTTGTAATTTGTACTGCCTACTTTTGAAAGACAATTTCTTTCATCAAAATGGCACAGCTCGCCCAGAAAGGTGGGCTGTGCAACATGAAGATGTTATTTTTGGCTGTTATTTTCTGTCTCCTATCGCCTGCTGCTACAAATGTGTTGGCTTCTTCGTCTTCGGACCAGAAGACTTTGATGCCAGTGAAGGACCACTCTGTTCGGAACAACCCTGACGCTACAAAAGAGACCAATTTTAAGACATTGCTGGAACAACTTGAGAGTTTACGGGTGAAAGACGATTCTTCTCCAGGTAATGTGGGCCAGTTGACAAAAGGATATTCCTCAAAAATTGCCAAGTACCCCTCGGAGCTTGTGGAGCCCCTGATTTCTGTTCCAGAGCACAAGCCTTTGATGCCAGTGAAGGACCACCCTGTTCAGGACATCCCCAATGTTGCAAAACTGACCAAAATGGTGCAAGTGGACCAGATGCTGGAACAACTTGAGAGGGTGAAAGATGATACTTTCACAGGTAAAGCTAAAGTCCCCCAGAAGATTGTGGAGAAACTTATTCCTTATCTACTGGCTTACAAGCAAACAGCATTACATGGTGACGATGACGTCTTCAAAGAAAATGTTCAGGCTTCAGCTCCAAAAGCTCAGAAGAGCACCCTGAAGATCAAACCCAGAGTCAACATATTGACCGACCCTTCTTACTCCGAGCCACTTGTGAAGGTGAACCTGATTTTGGGGATCTTTTTCTATGGCTTCATCGTAATAGTGGTTCTCTATGATGCTGTGAGAATCTCCAAGGAGGCTAGAAGGAGATCTGATGCTATGGCCGCTGCCAGGCTGAAGAAAAGACAACCAGCCACCGATGAACCACAGACACTGGTGTCCAGAGTTCGGGAGAGCATATCTTCACACTTTGGTTTGAAACAGGCATCATCCACACCACAGTGTGCCCACATTTCTGACAATTCGGCAAAAGAGTTGCACAAGTCAAAGGAGTCAACCTCCACCAAGGACAAATCTGAAACGGTAAAGAGACCCGGAAAGAGTGCCGTCAGCCTGAGAGAGTGTGAGCCACCTCTGCCTAGCATCCCAGAGAACTTTCTTGTGCCTGACTCTGAGCCTGCCATCCAGGTGGCATTGAACCCATTCGACACCAAGCTAGCCGAAGTTGTATCTCACAATACTGAGGCATCCAACTACGAGGCAACCGAGAAGCCCTGCTACACCCATTCCGGACTCACTGAGGTTTGTGTCGATTAAGACCGAGGACTACTTCTTAAACCAAGTGACATTGAATAAAAGCAGCAGATATTGAATCACCAAATGAGATCACATGGAGACTGCCACCTTTGAAGACTTATTTTTTCTGTTTGTAAATGAATATAATTACTTTAGAATAGTAATAAAAATATATTGCATTTAAAATGTATGTTTTAAGTCATTTTTGGGTATTTTGATTTGTTGTTGTACATGAATAAGAACCATTATTTAATTGATAAAATAGATTTTTTGGAGAAAAAAATAGTTTAACAAATGATTCTTCTGTACTGTTGTATAGTTTTTTGCCAGTAGTTCTGAATATAGCCCTCACAAGCCCAAAGTGTCCCTGAAAATGTTGTGCTATGTCAGATATGTGCAGATACAGTGCCTTCAGAATGTATTCATACCACTTGACTCAATTCACATTTTGTTGTGTTACAGCCTGAATTCAAAATGGATTAAATATATTTTTTTCTCACTCATCTACACATAAGACCCCATAATGATAATGTGAAAACATGTTTTTTTGAAATTTTTGCACATTTATTGAAAATAAAATATACAATATCTAATTTACATAAGTATTCACACCATAAGTCAATACATGTTATAATCCCCTTTGGCAGCAATTACAGCTGTGGGTCTTTCTGGGTAAGCCTCTCAGTGTTTTGTACACCTCGATTGTACGATATTTGCCCATTATTATAAAAAAAAATCTTCAAGCTGTCAAATTGATTGTTGATCATTGATAGACAACCATTGTGAAGTCTTGCCATATATTTATTTTATTCTTTATTTTTATTTGACCCATGTCATAGTGGTTTATAAGTCAGTATTTGTGAATTGAGTTGTGTTTTTCTGTGGATTCATGTTTATTGTATTGCTATTGATCTTTGACCATTGAAATCTGAGAGACCCTCAGATTAAGATAGAGTTGGGTGCACCCTAGTAAACTATAGGCAGGATATTTGGCCGGTATCTAAGTCTATTGTACTGTTGATGTATTTCATTCATATTGAGCTCATTGTACGAATTTCACATATCAATATTTCCTCAAGGTGATTAATTTTTTTTCTAAGTATTTTTATTTACAAAATACACGCCGGCATTATTTTTCTAAATTATTCAGTTATGTGGTTTTCATTTCTCCCTACTGCTCCAGTAGTGAACCTAACTGGTCCAATAGAGTTTAAGCTTAAACATAGTGTTTAGAGTGTTTAGCAATTGTTACATAAGCAACTCCAGTATAGATTTGGCCTTGTGTTGTAGGTTATTGTCCTGCTGAAAGGTGAATTAATCTCCCAGTGTCTAACGGAACCAGGTTTTTCTCTAGGATTTTGCCTGTGCTTAGCTCCATTCCCTTTCTTTTTTATCCTGAAAAACTCCCCAGTCCTTAACTATTACAAGCATACCCATAACATGATGCAGCCACCACTATGCTTGAAAATATGGAGCGTGGTACTCAGTAATGTGCTGTATTGGATTTGCCCCAAATATAACGCTTGTATTAGGGACAAAAAGTTAATTGCTTTGCCACATTTTTTGCAGTATTACTTCAGTGCCTTGTTGCAAACAGGATGCATGTTCTGGAATATTTTTTATTCTGTACTGTCTTCCTTCTTTTCACTCTGTCAATTAGGTTAGTATTGTGGAGTAACTACAATGTTGTTGATCCATCCTCCATCACAGCCATTCAACTCTGTAACTGTTTTAAAGTCACCATTGGCCTCATGGTGAAATTCCTGAGCAGTTTACTTCCTCTCCAGCAGTGGTGTAAAGTAGTTAAGTAAAACTACTTTAAAGTACTACTTAAGGAGTTTTTGTGGGTATCTGTACATTACATGAGTAGTGTGTCCAAATGTTTATCTGGTTCTGTGTGTGTGTGTATCTACCTATCTATCTGTCTATTGGGGGATTGGAAATGATGCAGACAATTACATTGATGGAAGCCACAATCTATATGCGATATTAAAGCTGATCTACCCCCTAAAAAACAAATAAACATCTCACTTCGGTGCCTTTATCTCTCTCTCCGTCAGGCCTTCATCCGCCTTTACCTCGCCCACCACAAGGAGGAGCGCATCGACGTGCTGCAGCTGGCCCAAGAACCCTTCCTCATGCCCCCCTTCCGCAAGGCCCTGGCCACCGGTCCTGGGCCGTTGGCATCGGGCTCCACGCCCTCCACCTCCAGCGCATACACAGCAGTGCCTCGAACTGAGGCGCCCAACACCATCCCAGAGGGACCCTGTGGGGGCCACATTACTCAAACGCCCTCCCTTCTAGATAGGGGGATGGGGGAAGGAGGATGGAGGGGGTAAAAACAGACTAAAGGATGGAGGAGGAATATCTGAAGTGCCCTCCCTATCCTCACCCCTCCTAAGACATGAAGGGGCAGTGCCAGTCTATGGCTTGTCTGTAAGACCCAATGGCTGTACATGTACACACCCCTGCCACAATGAAGAGAAAGACCTTGCTTGGCCTGTCCAGTGGGCTGCATCACAGGGTCATAGGAAAACGGACTGAAGTCACAGTATGTTGTGTGTGTGCATACCTGTTTTCAGGAAAACCAAACAGCTCAAATCAAATTGTATTTGTCACATATATGTGTTTAGCAGATGTTATTGCGGGTGTAGTGAAATGCTTGTAAGCTAGAAGCATTGCAGCCCTATCTGTCGGCACCATTTTCTTACGTATCCATTCCATTTGATATTTTGAGAGAAAGGCTTTTTTATAAATTATTGCTTGAGTTGTATCATAAGTTGAACTCTATATATTTCCCAATAATAGAATCAATTGCCCCCCTCCCTCTTTTTGAAGGGCACAAATGAAGGGGGAGTTTCTATTTTTGATGACCAAAGTTGAAGGCATGCCTGGCTGATACAAAAATGTTACGTTTTACACACGTCTAACTGTCAAGTGAAAGAAAGAAATAATTTTCACTAGGATCATCACTTTTAACTGATTTGATCAGATTTAAATATTTTCTTGGATATTGGACTGGGAGTTAACTTTGTTATTTGGATGGTTGTCCATCTTTTTTTCATGAGGCTTTCCCCCAAAATGGAGAGGGAGAGACTTAATAGAAATGCATATAAACCATTTAACCGACTTTTGGTATAACTTTGTGGTTCGTTAGCAAGGAGTTACGTCAAAGATAATTCTCATTCATTGCAAATTGTGCAGTGGTAACATTCTAAATTCCAACATGACTTAAATAATAGCAAAGTTATTTTAGTATATTGTGAAACATGATTTCACTCTTGAGCATAGGTGTGTTGTTTACCAGAGAAAAGCAGAATAGCCTAACTGGTAATACTCAAATATACACAGCCATACAGAGCTAGCTACATGCTACGTACAAGGCTAGCAACACAATGACTGCCTGAAGAGCCAATCTAAAAGTGCCTTCAGAAAGTATTCACACCACTTGACTTTTTCCACATTTTGTTGTATGGATTAAATTGAGTTTCACTGGCCTACACACAATCCCCCATAATGTGAAAGTGGAATTATGTTTATAGAGATTTTTACAAATTAATGAATTGAAAGTACTGTGTAAATACGTATTCAATCCCTTTGTTATGGCAAGCATGATGTTCAGGAGTAAAAATGTGCTTAACAAGTCACAAATTGCATGGACTCATCTGATAAGTGTTTAACAGGATTTTTGAATTACGACCTCATCTCTGTACCCGGCCCATACAGATAATTGTAAGGTCCCTCAGATGAGCAGTGAATTTCAAACACAGATTCAACCACAAACACCAGGGAGGTTTTCCCAAGCCTCGCAAAGCAGTGCACCTATTGGTAGGTGGGTAACAAAACAAACATACGTTGAATATCCCTTTGAGCATGGTGAAGTTGATAATTACACTTTGGATGGTGTATCAATATACCCAGTCAGTACCAAGACATTGGTGTCCTTCCTAACTCAGTTGCCGAAGAGGAAGGAAAACGCTCAAGGATTTCACCATGAGGTCAATGGTCACTACTATTGATATTTTTGAAACTTTTACTTTTACTTCACTACATTCCTAAAGAAAATAATGTACTTTTTACGCCATACATTTTCCCTGACAGCCAAAAGTACTACTTACATTTTGTCAGGAAAATGGTCCAATTCACGCACTTATCAAGAGAACATCCCTGGTCATCCCTACAGCCTCTGATCTAGCGGACTCACTAAACACAAATGCTTTGTTTGTAAATTAATGTCAGAGTGTTGTAGTGTGCTCCTGGCTATCCGTAAATAAAACAATAAAATATAAATTGTGCTGGCTGGTTTGCATAATATAAGGAATTTGAAATTATTAATACTTTTACTTTTGAAACTTAAGTATATTTTAAACCAAATACTTTTAGACTTTTGCTCATGTAGTATTTTACTGGGTGACTTCCAGTTTACCTGAGTCATTTTCTATTAAGGTATCTTTACTTTTACTCAAGTATGACGTTTCAGTACTTTTCCCACACTGCTCTCCAGCAACTAAGTTAGGAATGACGCCTGTATTTTGTAGTGACGGTGTATTGATACACCATCTAAAGTGTCATTAATAACTTCACCATGCTCAAAGGAATATTCAATGTCTGCTTTTCCTATTTTTACCCATCTAACAATAGGTGCCCTTCTTTGCGAGGCATTGGAACCCTCCCTGGTCTTTGTGCTTGAATTTGTGCTTGAAATTCACTGCTCGACTGAGGGACCTTAAAGAATCATTAATTTTCTGAATTAATGAATAAAATGAAGAGCAGGTTACAGAGTTGTTGATTGTCCACTGTCAACATTCTGGAACTCTTGATGTCATAATCGACTCTTCTATTACATCATGTTGGGTCCATATCTTATGTATCTTTGACAGTGAACAGTAAACCCAAATCACTTTTACAAAGCACAGCTGACCAGTTAGTAGTTTGACTTGTAATTTGTACTGCCTACTTTTGAAAGACAATTTCTTTCATCAAAATGGCACAGCTCGCCCAGAAAGGTGGGCTGTGCAACATGAAGATGTTATTTTTGGCTGTTATTTTCTGTCTCCTATCGCCTGCTGCTACAAATGTGTTGGCTTCTTCGTCTTCGGACCAGAAGACTTTGATGCCAGTGAAGGACCACTCTGTTCGGAACAACCCTGACGCTACAAAAGAGACCAATTTTAAGACATTGCTGGAACAACTTGAGAGTTTACGGGTGAAAGACGATTCTTCTCCAGGTAATGTGGGCCAGTTGACAAAAGGATATTCCTCAAAAATTGCCAAGTACCCCTCGGAGCTTGTGGAGCCCCTGATTTCTGTTCCAGAGCACAAGCCTTTGATGCCAGTGAAGGACCACCCTGTTCAGGACATCCCCAATGTTGCAAAACTGACCAAAATGGTGCAAGTGGACCAGATGCTGGAACAACTTGAGAGGGTGAAAGATGATACTTTCACAGGTAAAGCTAAAGTCCCCCAGAAGATTGTGGAGAAACTTATTCCTTATCTACTGGCTTACAAGCAAACAGCATTACATGGTGACGATGACGTCTTCAAAGAAAATGTTCAGGCTTCAGCTCCAAAAGCTCAGAAGAGCACCCTGAAGATCAAACCCAGAGTCAACATATTGACCGACCCTTCTTACTCCGAGCCACTTGTGAAGGTGAACCTGATTTTGGGGATCTTTTTCTATGGCTTCATCGTAATAGTGGTTCTCTATGATGCTGTGAGAATCTCCAAGGAGGCTAGAAGGAGATCTGATGCTATGGCCGCTGCCAGGCTGAAGAAAAGACAACCAGCCACCGATGAACCACAGACACTGGTGTCCAGAGTTCGGGAGAGCATATCTTCACACTTTGGTTTGAAACAGGCATCATCCACACCACAGTGTGCCCACATTTCTGACAATTCGGCAAAAGAGTTGCACAAGTCAAAGGAGTCAACCTCCACCAAGGACAAATCTGAAACGGTAAAGAGACCCGGAAAGAGTGCCGTCAGCCTGAGAGAGTGTGAGCCACCTCTGCCTAGCATCCCAGAGAACTTTCTTGTGCCTGACTCTGAGCCTGCCATCCAGGTGGCATTGAACCCATTCGACACCAAGCTAGCCGAAGTTGTATCTCACAATACTGAGGCATCCAACTACGAGGCAACCGAGAAGCCCTGCTACACACATTCCGGACTCACTGAGGTTTGTGTCGATTAAGACCGAGGACTACTTCTTAAACCAAGTGACATTGAATAAAAGCAGCAGATATTGAATCACCAAATGAGATCACATGGAGACTGCCACCTTTGAAGACTTATTTTTTCTGTTTGTAAATGAATATAATTACTTTAGAATAGTAATAAAAATATATTGCATTTAAAATGTATGTTTTAAGTCATTTTTTGGTATTTTGATTTGTTGTTGTACATGAATAAGAACCATTATTTAATTGATAAAATAGATTTTTTGGAGAAAAAAATAGTTTAACAAATGATTCTTCTGTACTGTTGTATAGTTTTTTGCCAGTAGTTCTGAATATAGCCCTCACAAGCCCAAAGTGTCCCTGAAAATGTTGTGCTATGTCAGATATGTGCAGATACAGTGCCTTCAGAATGTATTCATACCACTTGACTCAATTCACATTTTGTTGTGTTACAGCCTGAATTCAAAATGGATTAAATATATTTTTTTCTCACTCATCTACACATAAGACCCCATAATGATAATGTGAAAACATGTTTTTTTGAAATTTTTGCACATTTATTGAAAATAAAATATACAATATCTAATTTACATAAGTATTCACACCCCTAAGTCAATACATGTTATAATCCCCTTTGGCAGCAATTACAGCTGTGGGTCTTTCTGGGTAAGCCTCTCAGTGTTTTGTACACCTCGATTGTACGATATTTGCCCATTATTATAAAAAAAGTCTTCAAGCTCTGTCAAATTGATTGTTGATCATTGATAGACAACCATTGTGAAGTCTTGCCATATATTTATTTTATTCTTTATTTTTATTTGACCCATGTCATAGTGGTTTATAAGTCAGTATTTGTGAATTGGGTTGTGTTTTTCTGTGGATTCATGTTTATTGTATTGCTATTGAACTTTGACCATTGAAATCTGAGAGACCCTCAGATTAAGATAGAGTTGGGTGCACCCTAGTAAACTATAGGCAGGATATTTGGCCGGTATCTAAGTCTATTGTACTGTTGATGTATTTCATTCATATTGAGCTCATTGTACAAATTTCACATATCAATATTTCCTCAAGGTGATTAATTTTTTTTCTAAGTATTTTTATTTACAAAATACACGCCGGCATTATTTTTCTAAATTATTCAGTTATGTGGTTTTCATTTCTCCCTACTGCTCCAGTAGTGAACCTAACTGGTCCAATAGAGTTTAAGCTTAAACATAGTGTTTAGAGTGTTTAGCAATTGTTACATAAGCAACTCCAGTATAGATTTGGCCTTGTGTTGTAGGTTATTGTCCTGCTGAAAGGTGAATTAATCTCCCAGTGTCTAACGGAACCAGGTTTTTCTCTAGGATTTTGCCTGTGCTTAGCTCCATTCCCTTTCTTTTTTATCCTGAAAAACTCCCCAGTCCTTAACTATTACAAGCATACCCATAACATGATGCAGCCACCACTATGCTTGAAAATATGGAGCGTGGTACTCAGTAATGTGCTGTATTGGATTTGCCCCAAATATAACGCTTGTATTAGGGACAAAAAGTTAATTGCTTTGCCACATTTTTTGCAGTATTACTTCAGTGCCTTGTTGCAAACAGGATGCATGTTCTGGAATATTTTTTATTCTGTACTGTCTTCCTTCTTTTCACTCTGTCAATTAGGTTAGTATTGTGGAGTAACTACAATGTTGTTGATCCATCCTCCATCACAGCCATTCAACTCTGTAACTGTTTTAAAGTCACCATTGGCCTCATGGTGAAATTCCTGAGCAGTTTACTTCCTCTCCAGCAGTGGTGTAAAGTAGTTAAGTAAAACTACTTTAAAGTACTACTTAAGGAGTTTTTGTGGGTATCTGTACATTACATGAGTAGTGTGTCCAAATGTTTATCTGGTTCTGTGTGTGTGTATCTACCTATCTATCTGTCTATTGGTGGATTGGAAATGATGCAGACAATTACATTGATGGAAGCCACAATCTATATGCGATATTAAAGCTGATCTACCCCCTAAAAAACAAATAAACATCTCACTTCGGTGCCTTTATCTCTCTCTCCGTCAGGCCTTCATCCGCCTTTACCTCGCCCACCACAAGGAGGAGCGCATCGACGTGCTGCAGCTGGCCCAAGAACCCTTCCTCATGCCCCCCTTCCGCAAGGCCCTGGCCACCGGTCCTGGGCCGTTGGCATCGGGCTCCACGCCCTCCACCTCCAGCGCATACACAGCAGTGCCTCGAACTGAGGCGCCCAACACCATCCCAGAGGGACCCTGTGGGGGCCACATTACTCAAACGCCCTCCCTTCTAGATAGGGGGATGGGGGAAGGAGGATGGAGGGGGTAAAAACAGACTAAAGGATGGAGGAGGAATATCTGAAGTGCCAGTCTATGGCTTGTCTGTAAGACCCAATGGCTGTACATGTACACACCCCTGCCACAATGAAGAGAAAGACCTTGCTTGGCCTGTCCAGTGGGCTGCATCACAGGGTCATAGGAAAACGGACTGAAGTCACAGTATGTTGTGTGTGTGCATACCTGTTTTCAGGAAAACCAAACAGCTCAAATCAAATTGTATTTGTCACATATATGTGTTTAGCAGATGTTATTGCGGGTGTAGTGAAATGCTTGTAAGCTAGAAGCATTGCAGCCCTATCTGTCGGCACCATTTTCTTACGTATCCATTCCATTTGATATTTTGAGAGAAAGGCTTTTTTATAAATTATTGCTTGAGTTGTATCATAAGTTGAACTCTATATATTTCCCAATAATAGAATCAATTGCCCCCCTCCCTCTTTTTGAAGGGCACAAATGAAGGGGGAGTTTCTATTTTTGATGACCAAAGTTGAAGGCATGCCTGGCTGATACAAAAATGTTACGTTTTACACACGTCTAACTGTCAAGTGAAAGAAAGAAATAATTTTCACTAGGATCATCACTTTTAACTGATTTGATCAGATTTAAATATTTTCTTGGATATTGGACTGGGAGTTAACTTTGTTATTTGGATGGTTGTCCATCTTTTTTTCATGAGGCTTTCCCCCAAAATGGAGAGGGAGAGACTTAATAGAAATGCATATAAACCATTTAACCGACTTTTGGTATAACTTTGTGGTTCGTTAGCAAGGAGTTACGTCAAAGATAATTCTCATTCATTGCAAATTGTGCAGTGGTAACATTCTAAATTCCAACATGACTTAAATAATAGCAAAGTTATTTTAGTATATTGTGAAACATGATTTCACGCTTGAGCATAGGTGTGTTGTTTACCAGAGAAAAGCAGAATAGCCTAACTGGTAATACTCAAATATACACAGCCATACAGAGCTAGCTACATGCTACGTACAAGGCTAGCAACACAATGACTGCCTGAAGAGCCAATCTAAAAGTGCCTTCAGAAAGTATTCACACCACTTGACTTTTTCCACATTTTGTTGTATGGATTAAATTGAGTTTCACTGGCCTACACACAATCCCCCATAATGTGAAAGTGGAATTATGTTTATAGAGATTTTTACAAATTAATGAATTGAAAGTACTGTGTAAATACGTATTCAATCCCTTTGTTATGGCAAGCATGATGTTCAGGAGTAAAAATGTGCTTAACAAGTCACAAATTGCATGGACTCATCTGATAAGTGTTTAACAGGATTTTTGAATTACGACCTCATCTCTGTACCCGGCCCATACAGATAATTGTAAGGTCCCTCAGATGAGCAGTGAATTTCAAACACAGATTCAACCACAAACACCAGGGAGGTTTTCCCAAGCCTCGCAAAGCAGTGCACCTATTGGTAGGTGGGTAACAAAACAAACATACGTTGAATATCCCTTTGAGCATGGTGAAGTTGATAATTACACTTTGGATGGTGTATCAATATACCCAGTCAGTACCAAGACATTGGTGTCCTTCCTAACTCAGTTGCCGGAGAGGAAGGAAAACGCTCAAGGATTTCACCATGAGGTCAATGGTCACTACTATTGATATTTTTAAAACTTTTACTTTTACTTCACTACATTCCTAAAGAAAATAATGTACTTTTTACTCCATACATTTTCCCTGACAGCCAAAAGTACTACTTACATTTTGTCAGGAAAATGGTCCAATTCAAGCACTTATCAAGAGAACATCCCCGGTCATCCCTACAGCCTCTGATCTAGTGGACTCACTAAACACAAATGCTTTGTTTGTAAATTAATGTCAGAGTGTTGTAGTGTGCTCCTGGCTATCCGTAAATAAAACAATAAAATATAAATTGTGCTGGCTGGTTTGCATAATATAAGGAATTTGAAATTATTAATACTTTTACTTTTTATACTTAAGTACATATGAGCAATTCCATTTACTTTTGAAACTTAAGTATATTTTAAACCAAATACTTTTAGACTTTTGCTCATGTAGTATTTTACTGGGTGACTTTCAGTTTTACTTGAGTCATTTTCTATTAAGGTATCTTCACTTTCACTCAAGCATGACGTTACAGTACTTTTCCCACCACTGCTCTCATTTACATTTTACATTTACGTAATTTAGCAGATGCTCTTTTCCAGAGCGACTTACAAATTGGTGCATTCACCTCATGATATCCAGTGGAACAACCACTTTACAATAGTACATCTATATCTTTTTTTGGGGGGGGGGGGTTAGAAGGATTACTTTATCCTATCCCAGGTATTCTTTAAAGAGGTGGGGTTTCAGGTGTCTCCGGAAGGTGGTGATTGACTCCGCTGTCCTGGCGTCATGAGGGAGCTTGTTCCACCATTGGGGTGCCAGAGCAGCGAACAGTTTTGACTGGGCTGAGCGGGAACTGTGCTTCCGCAGAGGTAGGGAGGCGAGCAGGCCAGAGGTGGATGAACGCAGTGCCCTTCTTTGGGTGTAGGGACTGATCAGAGCCTGAAGGTACGGAGGTGCCGTTCCCCTCACAGCTCCGTTGGCAAGCACCATGGTCTTGTAGCAGATGCGAGCTTCAACTGGAAGCCAGTGGAGTGTGCGGAGGAGTGGGGTGACGTGAGAGAACTTGGGAAGGTTGAACACCAGACGGGCTGCGGCATTCTGGATGAGTTGTAGGGGTTTATTGGCACAGGCAGGGAGCCCCGCCAGCAGCGAGTTGCAGTAATCCAGACGGGAGATGACAAGTGCCTGGATTAGGACCGGCACCGCTTCCTGTGTAAGGCAGGGTCGTACTCTGCGAATGTTGTAGAGCATGAACCTACAGGATCGGGTCACCGTCTTGATGTTAGCGGAGAACGACAGGGCGTTGTCCAGGGTCACGCCAAGGCTCTTAGCACTCTGGGAGGCGGACACAATGGAGTTGTTAACCGTGATGGCGAGATCATGGAACGGGCAGTCTTTCCCCGGGAGGAAGAGCAGCCCCATCTTGCCGAAGTTCAGCTTGAGGTGGTGATCCGTCATCCACACTGATATGTCTGCCAGACATGCAGAGATGCGATTCGCCACCTGGTTATCAGAAGGGGGAAAGGAGAAGATTAATTGCGTGTCATCTGCGTAGCAATGATAGGAGAGACCATGTGAGGATATGACAGAGCCAAGTGACTTGGTGTATAGCGAGAATAGGAGAGGGCCTAGAACTGAGCCCTGGGGGACACCAGTGGTGAGAGCACGTGGTGCAGAGACGGATTCTCGCCACCCCACCTGGTAGGAGCGACCTGTCAGGTAGGACGCAATCCAAGAGTGAGCCGCGCCGGAGATGCCCAACTCGGAGAGGGTGGAGAGGAGGATCTGATGGTTCACAGTATCAAAGGCAGCAGATAGGTCTAGAAGGATGAGAGCAGAGGAGAGAGAGTTAGCTTTAGCAGTGCGGAGAGCCTCCGTGACACAGAGAAGAGCAGTCTCAGTTGAATGACCAGTCTTGAAACCTGACTGATTTGGATCAAGAAGGTAATTCTGAGAGAGATAGCAAGAGAGCTGGCCAAGGACGGCACGCTCAAGAGTTTTGGAGAGAAAAGAAAGAAGGGATACTGGTCTGTAGTGGTTGACATCAGAGGGATCGAGTGTAGGTTTTTTGAGAAGGGGTGCAACACTCGTTCTCTTGAAGACGGAAGGGACGTAGCCAGCGGTCAAGGATGAGTTGATGAGTGAGGTGAGGTAGGGGAGAAGGTCTCCGGAAATGGTCTGGAGAAGAGAGGAGGGGATAGGGTCAAGCGGGTAGGTTGTTGGGCTGCCGGCCGTCACAAGTCGCAAGATTTCATTTTTTAATGTATTTATTTCACCTTTATTTAACCAGGTAGGCAAGTTGAGAACAAGTTCTCATTTACAATTGCGACCTGGCCAAGATAAAGCAAAGCAGTTCGACAACATACAAAAACACAGAGTTACACATGGAGTAAAACAACATACAATCAATGATGCAGTAGAAAAAAATAAGACTATATACAATGTGAGCAAATGATGTGAGATAAGGGAGGTAAAGGCAAAAAAGGCCATGGGGGCAAAGTAAATAAAGTATAGCAAGTAAAACATTTACATTTACATTTTAGTCAATTAGCAGACGCTCTTATCCAGAGCGACTTACAGTAGTGAATGCATACATTTCATACAATTTCATACATTTTTTTTTTTTTTCTGTGCTGGCCCCCCGTGGGAATCGAACCCACAACCCTGGTGTTGCAAACACCATGCTCTACCAACTGAGCTACAGGGAATGGTAGATTTGTAGTTTGAAGAAAGTTCAAAGTTAAAATATAAATAATATGGTGCAAAGGAGCAAAATAAATAAATACAGTAGGGGAAGAGGTACTAGTTTGGGCTAAATTGTTGATGGGCTATGTACAGGTGCAGTGATCTGGGAGCTGCTCTGATAGCTGGTGCTTAAAGCTAGTGAGGGAGATAAGTGTTTCCAGTTTCAGAGATTTTTGTAGTTCGTTCCAGTCATTGGCAGCAGAGAACTGGAAGGAGAGACGACCAAAGGAGGAGTTGGCTTTAGGGGTGACCAGAGAGATATACCTGCTGGAGCGCATGCTACAGGTGGGTGCTGCTATGGTGACCAGCGAGCTGAGATAAGGGGGGACTTTACCTAGCAGGGTCTTGTAGATGACCTGGAGCCAATGTGTTTGGCGACGATTATGTAGCGAAGGCCAGCCAACGAGAGCGTACAGGTCGCAGTGGTGGGTAGTATATGGGGCTCATCTGGAGAGAGAGGGGAGAAAGAGGTCAAAGCATAGGGTAGGGCAACGTGAGCAGGACCAGCGGTGTCGTTTGACTTAACAAACGAGGATCGAATGTCGTCAACCTTCTTTTCAAAATGGTTGACAAAGTAATCCGCAGAGAGGGAGGAGGGGGGGGGGGATTCAGGAGGGAGGAGAGGGTGGCAAAGTGCTTCCTAGGGTTAGAGGCAGATGCTTGGAATTTAGAGTGGTAGAAAGTGGCTTTAGCAGCAGAAACAGAGGAAGAAAATGTAGAGAGGAGGGAGTGAAAAGATGCCAGGTCCGCAGGGAGGCTAGTTTTCCTCCATTTCCGCTCGGCTGCCCGGAGCCCTGTTCTGTGAGCTCGCAAAGAGTCGTCAAGCCACGGAGCAGGAGGGGAGGACCGAGCCGGCCGGGAGGATAGGGGACATAGAGAGTCAAAGGATGCAGAAAGGGAGGTGAGGAGGGTTGAGGAAGCAGAATCAGGAGATTGGTTGGAGAAGGATTGAGCAGAGGGAAGAGATGATAGGATGGAAGAGGAGAGAGTAGCAGGAGAGAGAGAGAGCGAAGGTTGCGACGGCACAATACCATCTGAGTAGGGGCAGAGTGAGTAGTGTTGGAGGAGAGCGGGAGGGAAAAGGATACAAGGTAGTGGTCGGAGACTTGGAGGGGAGTTGAGTGAGATTAGTAGAAGAACAGCATCTAGTAAAGATGAGGTCAAGCGTATTGCCTGCCTTGTGAGTAGGGGGGGATGGTGAGAGGGTGAGGTCAAAAGAGGAGAGGAGTTGAAAGAAGGAGGCAGAGAGAAATGAGTCAAAGGTAGACGTAAGGAGGTTAAAGTCACCCAGAACTGTGAGGGGTGAGCCATCCTCAGGAAAGGAACTTATCAAGGCGTCAAGCTCATTGATGAACTCTCCAAGGGAACCTGGAGGGTGATAAATGATAAGGATGTTAAGCTTGAATGGGCTAGTGACTGTGACAGCATGGAATTCAAATGAGGAGATAGACAGATGGGTCAGGGGAGAAAGAGAGAATGTCCACTTGGGAGAGATGAGGATTCCAGTGCCACCACCCCGCTGACCAGATGCGCTCGGGGTATGCGAGAACACGTGGTCAGACGAGGAGAGAGCAGTAGGAGTAGCAGTGTTTTCTGTGGTAATCCATGTTTCCGTCAGCGCCAAGAAGTCGAGGGACTGGAGGGTAGCATAGGCTGAGATGAACTCTGCCTTGTTGGCCGCAGACCGGCAGTTCCAGAGGCTGCCGGAGACCTGGAACTCCACGTGGGTCGTGCGCGCTGGGACCACCACGTTAGAGTGGCAGCGGCCACGCGGTGTGAAGCGTTTGTGTGGCCTGTCCAGAGAGGAGAGAACAGGGATAGACAGACACATAGTTGACAGGCTACAGGAGAGGCTACGCTAATGCAAAGGAGATTGGAATGAAAATTAACTAAACAGCTGGGGAAGCGAGAGCGCAGGGCCTCCCTCACTAACCATTCACTGAAACATTCATAACTTTTCTAACTTCCACTTTAGAAATATAATTGATGTAAACTACAGTGGTTCAATGTTTCCAGGAATAGGCTGAAACTTAGTTTATTCAGCTAGATAACTTGGTACAGTATTCTTCCGTGAAACCCACCCAGTGCACCGTGTCCTATGACGCCGTAGCTAACTAGCATGCTAGCATCCAATAACACACGGTTAGCACCAATACTTGGTTACAACAAACTACCAATGGATCATACGTGTCCGTGTCTAGTTCCTTTCATAATGCAGAAGTGATTAAACGTTGACTAGCTAACACAAAGTCAGTCCTGCTAGCTACACAAGTGGACTACACGTCTCGAAAGTTCAGAAAGTGAAGCTTACGTTGCAAAAATCTTATTGACAAAAAATGATACAGTACTGCTAGCTGCTAGAGTTGGCTAGCTAGCAATGGCTGCGTTTACCTTTATCTTACCTTTATCTTTGATACAAAGACAACTATGTAGCTAGCTAACATTACACTAATCAAATCGTTCCGTTGTAATGTATTTAGTTTCTACAGTACTGCTAGTTGGTAAAGTTGGCTAGCTAGCAGTGGCTGTGGTGTTGACCGAACGAACGAATACAGCTGGCTAGCTAACCTTGTTAGTTTCTCAAAGCTACACCTTTATCCTTGATACAAAGACAGCAAAGACAACTATGTAGCTAGCTAGCTAATCAAATAAAATCGTTCCGTTGTAATATAATGAAATGTAATATTACCCGCGGAGCGAAGTATAGCACGACTACTCACTCCAGCATCCGGTCCAGCAACTGAGTTAGGAAGGACGCCTGTATTTTGTAGTGACGGTGTATTGGTACACCATCTAAAGTGTCATTAATAACTTCACCATGCTCAAAGAGATATTGAATGTCTGCTTTTTCTATTTTTACCCATCTAACAATAGGTGCCCTTCATTGCGAAGCATTGGAAAACCTCCCTGGTCTTTGTGGTTGAATTTGTGCTTGAAATTCACTGCTCGACTGAGGGACCTTACAGATAATTGTATGTGTGGGTTACAGAGATGAGGTAGTAATTAAAAAAATCATGTTAAACATTATTATTTCAAACACAGTCCAATGAACTTATTATATGGCTTGTTAAGCAAACTTTACTCCTGAACTTATTTAGGATTGTCATAACAAAGGCGTTGAATACTTATTGACTGAAGACATTTCATTTTAAATTAATTTGTAAAAATTTCAAAAAACAGAACTCCACTTTTGACATTATAAGGTATTGTGTATAGGCCAGTTATACAAAATCTCAATTTAATCAATTTTAAATTCAGGCTGTAACACAACAAAATGTGGCAAAAGTCAAGGGGTGTGAATACTTTCTGAAGGCACTGTATGTGCACCAAGTAATTTCTCTCTCTCGCGCGCTCTCTCTCTCTCTGCTGTGTCCTCTGAGCTGTTAGCCCTGCAACCTCATTGGATAAAGATGGGCAGACCTCTTGCTAGCTGTCACTCAATTGTGAGGGGCTGAAGCTCTTTGGCTAGAATTCTAATTGCTAGGGAGCTGGCCCACATGGAAGTAAATGTGGAGGTAAATGTATGGAAAATGGTGTGGTACAGCTTCAAGAAAACAGTCGCTTTCAAACTAGGGATTTCGTGGCTAATTGAGGTAAAACAGTAATTCTTCTCTCAGATTATGCGTGTATGAACTAGATATTGATGCATCCAGCTAGAGCGAGGAGGTTTAAAAAAATACTTTCATCGTGACCAAAGTATCAGAGCTTGTTTTTAAACATTTGGTTTCCAAGAGGGGCGGTGCGGGCCATGAGGAAGGCCCAAAAGTGTCTCACTCCCTTGGTCAGAAAGCTCATAATTAGCTGGGTCATCGCAAGCACCAGCGTAGATATCATGATCTGGTAGTATACGAGGAGCTGTAGGTCACAGGGGCATTTGCCAAAGTTGTCAGAGAAAGCCGTTAAGGGACAGGGACTGCACGTCAAACAAATTGCCAAATGTCTCCAAAGAGATGAATTAATTATTTGAATTAATGAATAAAATGAAGAGCAGGTTACAGAGTTGTTGATTGTCCACTGTCAACATTCTGGAACTCTTGATGTCATAATCGACTATTCTATTACATCATGTTGGGTCCATATCTTATGTATCTTTGACAGTGAACAGTAAACCCAAATCACTTTTACAAAGCACAGCTGACCAGTTAGTAGTTTGACTTGTAATTTGTACTGCCTACTTTTGAAAGACAATTTCTTTCATCAAAATGGCACAGCTCGCCCAGAAAGGTGGGCTGTGCAACATGAAGATGTTATTTTTGGCTGTTATTTTCTGTCTCCTATCGCCTGCTGCTACAAATGTGTTGGCTTCTTCGTCTTCGGACCAGAAGACTTTGATGCCAGTGAAGGACCACTCTGTTCGGAACAACCCTGACGCTACAAAAGAGACCAATTTTAAGACATTGCTGGAACAACTTGAGAGTTTACGGGTGAAAGACGATTCTTCTCCAGGTAATGTGGGCCAGTTGACAAAAGGATATTCCTCAAAAATTGCCAAGTACCCCTCGGAGCTTGTGGAGCCCCTGATTTCTGTTCCAGAGCACAAGCCTTTGATGCCAGTGAAGGACCACCCTGTTCAGGACATCCCCAATGTAGCAAAACTGACCAAAATGGTGCAAGTGGACCAGATGCTGGAACAACTTGAGAGGGTGAAAGATGATACTTTCACAGGTAAAGCTAAAGTCCCCCAGAAGATTGTGGAGAAACGTATTACTTATCTACTGGCTTACAAGCAAACAGCATTACATGGTGACGATGACGTCTTCAAAGAAAATGTTCAGGCTTCAGCTCCAAAAGCTCAGAAGAGCACCCTGAAGATCAAACCCAGAGTCAACATATTGACCGACCCTTCTTACTCCGAGCCACTTGTGAAGGTGAACCTGATTTTGGGGCTCTTTTTCTATGGCTTCATCGTAATAGTGGTTCTCTATGATGCTGTGAGAATCTCCAAGGAGGCTAGAAGGAGATCTGATGCTATGGCCGCTGCCAGGCTGAAGAAAAGACAACCAGCCACCGATGAACCACAGACACTGGTGTCCAGAGTTCGGGAGAGCATATCTTCACACTTTGGTTTGAAACAGGCATCATCCACACCACAGTGTGCCCACATTTCTGACAATTCGGCAAAAGAGTTGCACAAGTCAAAGGAGTCAACCTCCACCAAGGACAAATCTGAAACGGTAAAGAGACCCAGAAAGAGTGCCGTCAGCCTGAGAGAGTGTGAGCCACCTCTGCCTAGCATCCCAGAGAACTTTCTTGTGCCTGACTCTGAGCCTGCCATCCAGGTGGCATTGAACCCATTCGACACCAAGCTAGCCGAAGTTGTATCTCACAATACTGAGGCATCCAACTACGAGGCAACCGAGAAGCCCTGCTATACACATTCCGGACTCACTGAGGTTTGTGTCGATTAAGACCGAGGACTACTTCTTAAACCAAGTGACATTGAATAAAAGCAGCAGATATTGAATCACCAAATGAGATCACATGGAGACTGCCACCTTTGAAGACTTATTTTCTCTGTTTGTAAATGAATATAATTACTTTAGAATAGTAATAAAAATATATTGCATTTAAAATGTATGTTTAAAGTCATTTTTGAGTATTTTGATTTGTTGTTGTACATGAATAAGAAACATTATTTAATTGATAAAATAGATTTTTCGGAGAAAAAAATAGTTTAACAAATGATTCTTCTGTACTGTTGTATAGTTTTTTGCCAGTAGTTCTGAATATAGCCCTCACAAGCCCAAAGTGTCCCTGAAAATGTTGTCCTATGTCAGATATGTGCAGATACAGTGCCTTCAGAATGTATTCATACCACTTGACTCAATTCACATTTTGTTGTGTTACAGCCTGAATTCAAAATGGATTAAATATATATTTTTCTCACTCATCTACACATAAGACCCCATAATGATAATGTGAAAACATGTATTTTTTTATTTTTGCACATTTATTGAAAATAAAATATACAATATCTAATTTACATAAGTATTCACACCCCTAAGTCAATACATGTTATAATCCCCTTTGGCAGCAATTACAGCTGTGAGTCTTTCTGGGTAAGCCTCTCAGAGTTTTGTACACCTCGATTGTACGATATTTGCCCATTATTATTAAAAAAAATCTTCAAGCTCTGTCAAATTGATTGTTGATCATTGATAGACAACCATTGTGAAGTCTTGCCATATATTTATTTTATTCTTTATTTTTATTTGACCCATGTCATAGTGGTTTATAAGTCAGTATTTGTGAATTGGGTTGTGTTTTTCTGTGGATTCATGTTTATTGTATTGCTATTGAACATTGACCATTGAAATCTGATAGACCCTCAGATTAAGATAGAGTTGGGTGCACCCTAGTAAACTATAGGCAGGATATTTGGCTGGTATCTAAGTCTATTGTACTATTGATGTATTTCATTCATATTGAGCTCATTGTACAAATTTCACAGATCAATATTTCCTCAAGGTGATTAATTTTTTTTGTAAGTATTTTTATTTACAAAATACACGCCGGCATTATTTTTCTAAATTATTCAGTTATGTGGTTTTCATTTCTCCCTACTGCTCCAGTAGTGAACCTAACTGGTCCAATAGAGTTTAAGCTTAAACATAGTGTTTAGAGTGTTTAGCAATTGTTACATAAGCAACTCCAGTATAGATTTGGCCTTGTGTTGTAGGTTATTGTCCTGCTGAAAGGTGAATTAATCTCCCAGTGTCTAACGGAACCAGGTTTTTCTCTAGGATTTTGCCTGTGCTTAGCTCCATTCCCTTTCTTTTTTATCCTGAAAAACTCCCCAGTCCTTAACTATTACAAGCATACCCATAACATGATGCAGCCACCACTATGCTTGAAAATATGGAGCGTGGTACTCAGTAATGTGCTGTATTGGATTTGCCCCAAATATAACGCTTGTATTAGGGACAAAAAGTGGCTCAGTGCTAGTAAATGACACTCAACCTGTCTTCATCATAAGGGAGGTTTCTGAGTCAAAGGTGAACAAGGTGATTATCTCACTAAAGAACTCTAAAGCCAAAGATGTGTTTGGGCTGGACTCTACCTTTCTTTTTTTTTCAATTTAAAGTTGTCTTGTTTTTCAATCAATCAACAAAACTCATTCCACATTCACAGATGTGACAGACTTCAAAAAAAAAAAATAACTAACAATAATAATAAAAATATAATAAACATAATAAAAAATAATGATTAAAAAAAATATATATATATATATATATATAAAAAAAAAACTTGCAGCAGCACTATCAAGGTTCTTATTAGCTATTTCCAGCCTTAGCTGAGATGACGAACAAATAAGTAGTTTTTACAGCACCTTAACACAACATGTATCTGCTCATTTCCCTAATCACCCCATTCACTCTGTCCAATTTGAAAAATAGTTCAGTAGTGGAGACCAGAGTCTATCAAACTTGGACTGTCTCTTGCAGAGGTCATAAGTGAGCTTTTCAATAGGGAGAAAGTCAACAATCTGGTCAATCCACATTTTAAATGTAGGAGAAGTTTTAGAGGCCCACAATAGAAGAATACATTTCTTAGCAAAGTATGTAATAGTCATAAAATAAATTCTCTGTCAGGATCAAGAACAAAGTCCTGCTGGGCATTAAGAAGATAGAGAGACGGGGTCAGATCAAACTGTACACCTAGTATTTTCTGTGCAGCAGTATGTATAGATTGCCAAAATCTGGCAATCGCTCTACAGCTCCAAAATACATGCATATACAGTGAGGGAAAAACGTATTTGATCCCCTGCTGATTTTGTACGTTTGCCCACTGACAAAGAAATGATCAGTCTATAATTTTAAATGGTAGGTTTATTTGAACAGTGAGAGACAGAACAACAATAAAAAAATCCAGAAAAAAGCATGGCAAAAATGTTAGAAATTGATTTGCATTTTAATGAGGGAAATAAATATTTGACCCCCTCTCAATCAGAAAGATTTCTGGCTCCCAGGTGTCTTTTATACAGGTAACGATCTGAGATTAGGAGCACACTCTTAAATGGAGTGCTCCTAATCTCAGTTTGTTACCTGTATAAAAGACACCTGTCCACAGAAGCAATCAATCAAATCAGATTCCAAACTCTCCACCATGGCCAAAATTTTTGACATGCATTTTTCTGGATTTTTTGTTGTTGTTATTCTGTCTCTCACTGTTCAAATAAACCTACCATTAAAATGATAGACTGATCATTTCTTTGTCAGTGGGCAAACATACAAAATCAGCAAGGGATCAAATACTTTTTTCCCTCACTGTAGGTATTCTTAGTTGATCCGGCTTTCTAACAGTAGAGAGGTTAAACCTGTTCTTAGAAAGCTTTCTGGCTTTAAGTGTCAGATTATGATCAGATAGCCCAGTAACCATATTGAATGATTTAGTCACTCTCTCTGGTTTATTACTGAACACCAAATCAATCTGTGTTTTAGAGCAACAAGTCACCCTGGTTGGCCCTTTAACTAGCTGTGTAAGGTCAAAGGTATTAGTGATCCGTTTGAGGGTTTTCCTACAAGACTTGTCTTCATAATTAATGTTAAAATCTCCCATTAAACTGACCTCTTTCCCAAAATCACATTCCCTAAGCATGTTATTAAACTGATCAAAAACACACTTTTGGTGGAAGGTGGTCTATACATTCCAATTAGGGTAAAATACATTTGGGGAGACAGTGTAACATTCAGGCCAATACATTCTAGTTCATTATCACATGACCACTCAATTTGTTTATATCGGATATGTTCTTTAATGTAAATCATCAGACCCCCTCCTCTTCCTTCAGTCCTGTCTCTCCTGAAAACATTGTAGCCAGGCACAATCAAAGCAGCATACGGATAGTTTTTATGGAGCCATGTCTCTGAAAGGCAGAGGAAGTCAAGGTTAGAGTCTGTGAGAAGATGTTGAATTTGATCACTTTTTGGAATGACATTACGAATGTTCAAGTGCCCCCCTAGTAGTCCCTTGGGCTTAGCTCGTGGATCCCTGATGACTCGAGTGATTGACAAATTGAAAAAAGTACAATTTTCTGTTTTCTGACGGCTGGGTTTAGGCCATTTTCATTAGGGGCAGTTCGGTAGCACAATTAACTATCCCTCCCGCAATGCACTGGATGCGGGGAACTAATTAAATCAGCTTGCATACCAGAAGCAGAGTCAGGGATCGCATATAGCGACTTGGGTATGTTTGAAGAGTCAAATTCCATCCTGGAGTCGAGAGAAACCATGGGACCATAGCACTCACCCACTTCCTCAGCGGCGACGATCAGTGGACGAGGCCATCCACTGCTTTCCACTCTGGTGAGTATCGCTGGCTCGGTGATGTTAGGCCCAGGTTTGTGTTGCACATCCCCGGAGAACAGGAAGGTAGTGAACAGGTAGTTTAACAGTTTCCGATAAATGGTTGGACTTGTGTTTGTTACGCCTAAGCGGTTCAGTGGAATAGAGAGCGAGGTAGACTTGGCCAATATTCAGAACATTATGGTATGCTGTGCACTGTCCGTTCCCGTGGAACGGTGAACCAATGTGTTTGGTGTTGATATTCTCCGGCAGTAGATTGATTGTGTCATCCCAGCAAGGACGCACTGAGATCATCAGTAGAGCAGCTACATAACTGACAATCGTGGCAAAGTACTGGAGATAAAACGCATAAACGCACTTCAAATCTTTGCATGAGTTAAGTGGTGCGCGCTAATAGCGTTTCAATCAGTGACGTCATTCGCTCTGAGACTTGAAGTACGGCCGCGGCTTTTGTGGCGCGATGGGTAACGATGCTTCGTGGGGTGTCAGTTGTTGATGTGTGCAAGGGTCCCTGGTTCGAGCCCAGGTTGGGGCGAAGAGAGGGACGGAACCTACACTGTTACATAAGCTGAGGTCGGCGTACACCTGATGTTTTAGATAAAATAACAGCGTTCGTAGGAGAAGCCGCACCACCTTCCCTTCTGTCTGCCATTTTTTTCTCCAGCAGTTGGCTGGCAGTCCTCAGTTTTGAAAGAAAGGCTTTTTTATAAATTCTTGCTTGAGTTGTATCATAAGTTGAACTCTATATATTTCCAAATAATATAATCAATTGCACCCCCCCTCAAATGAAGGGGGAGTTTCTATTTTTGATGACCAAAGTTGAAGGCATGCCTGGCTGATACAACACTGTTACGTTTTACACACATCTAACTGTCAAGTGAAAGAAATAAGTCATTTTCACTAGGATCATCACTTTTGACTGATTTTGATCAGATTTAAATATTTTCTTGGATATTGGACTGGGAGTTTACTTTATTTGGATGGTTGTCCATATTTTTTCATGAGGCTTTCCCCCAAAATGGAGAGGGAGAGACTTAATAGAAATGCATATAAACCATTTAACCATTTGACTTTTGGTCTGACTTTGTGGTTGGTTAGCAAGGAGTTACGTCAAAGATAATTCTCATTTATTGCAAATTGTGCAGTATAAAAAAGTTATTTTTGTGAAATGTGATTTCACGCTTGAGCATAGATGTGTTGTTTACCAGAGAAAAGCAGAATAGCCTAACTGGTAATACTTAAACATACAGTCATACAGAGCTAGCTACATGCTACGTACAAGGCTAGCAACCCAATGACTGCCTGAAGAGCCAATCTAAAAGTGCCTTCAGAAAGTATTCACACCACTTGACATTTTCCACATTTTGTTGTTTGGATTAAATTGAGTTTCACTGGCCTACACACAATCCCCCATAATGTGAAAGTGGAATTATGTTTCTAGAGATTTTTACAAATTAATTAAAAGTATTGTGTCAATAAGTTTCAATTCCTTTGTGATGGCAAGCATGAAGTTCAGGAGTAAAAATGTGTTTAACAAGTCACAAATTGCATGGACTCATCTGATAAGTGTTTAACAGGATTTTTGAATTACTATCTCATCTCTGTACCCGACACATACAGACAATTAAGGTCCCTCAGATGAGCAGTGAATTTCAAACACAGATTCAACCAAAGACCAGGGAGGTTTTCCCATGTCTCGCAAAAAAGTGCACCTATTGGTTGGTGGGTAAAAAAACAAACAGGCATTGAATATCCCTTTGAGCATGTTGAAGTTATTAATTACACTTTGGATGGTGTATCAATATACCAAGTCAGTACCAATATATAGGCGTCCTTCCTCATTCAGTTGCCGGAGAGGAAGGAAACCGCTCAGGGATTTCACTGAGGCCAATGGTGACTTTAAAACAGTTTAACGGCTGTGATAGAAAACTGAGGATGGATCAACTACATTGTAGTTACTCCACAATACTAACCTAAATGACATAGTGAAAAAGAAGTTTGTACAGAATAAAAAATATTCCAAAACATGCATCCTGTTTGCAATAAGGCACAAGTAATACTGCAAAAAATGTGGCAATAAAATTGACTTTATGTCCTGAATACAAAGCGTTATATTTGGAGCAAATCCAACAACAAATAACTGAGTACCACTCTTCAAATTTTCAAGCATGGTGGTGGCTACATGCCTGTCATCGGCAAGGATGTTTATGATGAAAATAAACAGAATAGCTCTAAGCACAGGCAAAGTCCAAGAGGAAAACCTGGTTCAGTCTGCTTTACAGACACTGGGAGATATTCAACTTTTAGCAGGACGATAACCTAAAACACAAGGCCAAATACACACTGGAGCTGCTTACCAAGACGACATTGAATGTTCCAGAGCGCCCCAGTTAGTTTTGACTTAAAATTCTATGGCAAGACTTAAATGGCTTTGTAGCAATGATCAACAACCAACTTGACAGAGCTTGAAGACTAACATGCAATCCTGGAGTGCAAAGCATTTAGAGATTTACCCAGAAAGACTCTCAGCTGTAATCGCTGCCAAAGGTGATATTAACATGTATTGACTCAGGAGGTTGAATACTTACGTAATCAATAAATCAAATCAGTCTATCATCTATACAATTTGATTACCTTTTTTTTATACAAATGTTAGAATTGGAAATATCCTTTTACATAAGGCGTTCTGTGTGGGTCCATTATTGGAATGTTCATATGTGTAATGAACCTGAAAAACCAAATCATACAGTGATATGGGCATTAAATACTGCCACAAGCCTCCTTGTCTACATTTAAATCCACACCAAGAAGTCACTTGTAGTAAAAGGATTGCCTTGTCGAATTTGCCAATGAACAAAAGCACAGCATAATCCTGACGCCAAAGCTTTCGGTCGACACTTGGTGCGCCCTGCGAGTGGGGAGACAGAACAGACAAGGCAAACATTCCAATGCTGTTCCAACGCATGGTGAACTTAAACCATCTTTACCTTGTCAGCACAGTAAAAGAAACTATTAAAACATACATGTACATTATTCTGTGGCTAGAGTGTAGTTGAACCACAAAGACACAAACCAATCTGTGCCAAGCTCTCCTCCAAGAGCTCTAAACGAGGGGTCTATGACTCCACCAAGCACCGTCTCAAAGGCACTGTACTGACTGGCTACGTGAAGCGATCCGTGGTGTGATGCCCAAGGGACCTGAGTCTGTCGCTCTTTTGTATTTTAGATTGAACAGACAGACATACAGTGACTGATAAACCACCTGCTGCCCAAATGAGGACTTCTACCTTGGAATCTGTGAGGGTTCCAATAAGAGGCAGTACTACTAGGAGGCAGTATTGTATCCAGAAACATCTAAACCAACAGTGTTCAGCAGTTCCTCAAATCTACAGAAACACCTGTATAAAACACCTCAATAAAATCAAATCCAAACATTCATCTAAATCATTCTGTCAGATGTGTTACTAGTGCAGGAAAGTAGAATAAACTAAATATTAAGAAACAAGGGAACGTATTTGTCAAATCTGAATATGAAAAGGAGTGATTTTGTTTCATGCGTTTTAAAAATGAAAGATAAACGAATTAATTTAGTTGTATAACTTACCAAATTTACACAAATAACTGAAGTTGGTCAGCTTTTGACAGCTTAATCCTTGGACTCTCGACATAATCCATGGATGATTACAATTATAATTCGATGATGTCTGCTAGACTAGTTGACTGACCTGTAGGGCAGGCAGAATCCCGTGTCTCCCTTCTCCACCTCCTCCTTGAACTGCTGCACACAGTCCAGGAAGGCCACCATGGCATGGTCAAACTTGTTGTCCCAGAAGAAGCGCAGGCAGTACAGTGGTAGCTCCTACACACGCAAGAAGAAAGAGAGAGTGGAATGTACCATATACAACATGGCCTATTCACTGGGGTTGGCTTCGGCCAGTCTAATGAGCATTGGAAAATAGTTCACTCTTTTTTTCACAGCTCATTAAAAAAGGTTTGTTTGTCTCCATATAGTAGCCAGCGGTAAGTGTGTTCATGTACTGGACCTTTTAGTTCGAGACCTCACTTGTTGGTAACAACCATCACACCTCCTCATCCATGCTTCACGGTGGGAACCAAACATGCAGAGATCATCCGTTCACCTACTCCTCGTCTCACAAAGACACGGCGGTTGGAACCAAATCTCAAATTTGGACTCAACAGACCAAAGGATAGATTTCCACCGGCCTAATGTCCATTTCTCGTGTTTCTTGGCCCAAGCAAGTCTCTTTTTCTTATTGGTGTCCTTTAGCAGTGGTTTCTTTGCAGCAATTCGACTATGAATGCCTGATTCACAAAGTCTCCTCTGAACAGTTGATGTTAAGACGCGTCTGCACTGCAAAAATTGAAATCTAAGTGAGATTAAATATCTTAAATACTGGCAATATATGCTTGTTTTTGGTCTGACAAGATATTTCTTCTTATCAGCCAGTTTGTATGTTGGAGCATTTCACTTGTTTCAAGCTTTTTTGTCCTTTATTATCTTAAGTTAATATAACTTGTTACTGAGATTGTGTTATTGGTTCTGAGTAACTTAATGCTCAAAACTAAAAATACCAGAATTATAAAGCTTTTTGATCAACACTGACAAGTACAAAACTGCTTTGTCAAAGTCAAAATTTCTTATTTCAAGCATCTTATCCTTTTCATCTCTTCACATATTAAGAACAGATAATGACCAAATGGAATTCACTGTTTTATTGTTAATCTTACACACAGCACAGCAATCATGTAGACAAAATACAGTACAGAACAAAGACAGTACACTTTTCATATCTGGGGAACACACTGAGTCATTTGAAGTGTTGTCCAATTCTATTACTTCCCCAAGATGGTATTTGACTTGTACATAAGTTTGGCTCTTGTTGCTAATTGTGTAATGAGAGGTAAAATCAATCAGCTTTTCAGCATCCACTAACTCAGTGGCCTGTGCAAATTGTGGGACCTCAACTTGATAAGACATGATGTTTCTATCAAAGCATATAGTTTGAAATGGTTGATATTCCAAACAATAAAGCCGAGAATCAACAACAAATATGTTTTTGACAGTCCAAATTCTGGCATATTACCATTCAGTACTTTTGCAAAGATCATGGACTTCTGAGTTATGTATTTATTACAACCCATTTGACTGATACAGCATGGTTAACTTCATTGAAACCTAGGAAGTCCCTCAATTTTCCACGTAACTATTGTAGATCTTTAACCTCTGATACAGGTCTCATCTCCCTTTCATTTGAAAAAGTGGGTGCATTGAACTGTCAACATTTTGGCAACTTTCATATATTTGGTTCTGATTGATCAAAGACTTGCAAATATTTTGAGCTTGGAAGCCCATTGTTTAAAGAAACATTGTTTAGACTCGAACCGCATACACATATGTCTAATCATTGGACCCAATGACTTTATCTGTGATGGCAAATGTATCATATAAAGCTGTTTAGGTGTAACATTGCGGTCTGGAAAAAGCTCCTTCCAATACTTCAAATGATTTACAATGAGTAACTTCAACCTAGACACAGTCACAATGGAAAGAACAGGTGCAAATACTATCTGTACAATCTCTATTAGCTCAATTGTCAGTCGTATATATGCATTGACTTCCAAACTCTCCAAAACAAATGGCAATATCCTTAGCAAGACGAGCATTTGCCCAGATGACTGTTTTAGTTTTCCATCACTTGACGTTAATGTACTAACAGAAATTGGGGATGGCCGATCGCTAACATCTAGAGGGGAATAAGAGAAACCAAGAATAGCAGAATTCACTGAGTCCAGATCAATCTGTCATGACACAACAAGATGATTCAAAATACATTGGGGCTATGGCCTCCAGAATTACATGCATAATGTCTTGCGGAGTTTGTTGTATGATATCAAAGGCTGAGAATTCAACTAACTTGCTCCTTCTATTGATCCCATATGTTGTTCTCAGGCTGTTGCGAAGCAAGTCAGTCTGTGCCTTTTCTATTTCATCACACTGTCTGACATGCTTCTCCAATGTCCTTTCAGTATATGCATCCTCATTGAAGTGTGACTGCATGTCCTCAAAAGAACACTCAGTGTCTGCACTTACTGTAGGCAAAGCCCACACCCTCTGAACCCTGCTAGTTCATGTTGTGCCAGGGTGTCTCCAGACAGAGAGACCATGGCACCATATATCGTTTTCTCGCCGTTAATAGTTAGCATTTTAACCCCACTGTACAATGAATGCATCCATGTCTTCCTTGATTCTATTCAATATTACATCTACACCAGATTGACAGAGGTCTGCTGATCTAGCCATGGCAAGTAGCCTGATAGCAGCCAGTTTAGACCTGTATTTTGGATTCATATTTCCTAGGGTGTAGTACACCATTAACAACTTGTTTTTTGATGCAAAGGATCCTAGTGGATTACAGATCCAGATGACAGATTCTCTGAAAATAAGGGATGTGATTTTAGAAGAGCACCATCAATAATTTAATTTAATTTAAAAAAAATGTAATCTTTAATTTAACAGGGAAAACAGACTGAGACCTGGATCTCTTTTACGGCTGTTGACATGTACAGTTTTAGGTTTACAGACAAGAACATTTCAAACATACAAAACAAAGACACAATTCAACAGAAACAATCACAGACAACATCATATTGATCCTCCATAACATTTTTGACATGGGCAAGGGACACCAGAGTGTCTAACTTAAGTTGGATCTGCAGTTTGTTCCATAAATAAGGTGCAAAGGAACTAAAGGCAGTCCTACCCAACTCTGTGGAGACCGCAGGAGTCTCTAATGTAATCCACATCTGTGATCTGGTTTTAAAATTAGTATATCTAGTGGAAATTAATGATGATATATATGGAGGTAGATTTAAAAGAAGTGCTTAATAAATAAACAAGAGAGCATGTTGCTCTCGCCTCACAGATAGAGAGGCCCAACCCACATGCTGATAAAGGATACAGTGATGAGTTTTGTAACTATCACCCGTGATAAACCTGAGTGCACAATGGTAAATAGCATCCAGTGGTTTTAATGTGTTTGCCGATGCATGCATATAGATAATATCACCATAATCTAAAACGGACATAAAAGTAGCCTGCACAATTTGTTTTCTATTTACGGAGGACAGACAAGCCCTGTTTCTGTCAAGGAACCCTATCTTGAATTTGAGCTTTTTTCCCAATTCAGTAACATGGTTTTTAAAAGAAAGCCTATCATCTCACTATACCCCTAAGTATTTATATGCAGAGACCTGTTTGATTTGAGTACCATCCAAGCTAGTGATTACAAAAGTGTTTCTAACTGAGAGTTTAGACCTAGAAAAAAACAGGACGTTTGTTTTCTTAGCGTTTAAAACAAGTTTAAGCTGTAAAGGAGACCCCTGTAGTATCCTAAAATCAGACTCCAACTGCATTAAAGCTTGGTCCGCTGTTGGAGCAATAGAGTACATCACTGTGTCATCTGCATATAAATGGAATTTACAATATCTGACATCATCACCAATGTTTTTTATATAAAGTGAGAACAATAGTGGGCCAATTATTGAACCCTGAGGGACCCCTTTAAGTAACTGTAGGGGGTCAGACTTGACCCCGTCGACCATGACGGCCTGAGTTCTATCTTTAAGATAGTCATAAAACCATCGGCAGGCATCAGTGCCCAGTCCTATAGATGACAGCTTACTCAAAAGGATAGCATGGTCTACAGTGTCAAAAGCTTTTGACAAATCTACATGGGGGTAGCATGCTAACTTGGTTTGCCAACTTTCCAATTCAAATGAACGTTAGCTAACGTTAGCTTGCTAAGGAGAAAGATAGACGGGTGTAAACAAATGAACATTACCTTTTAATTCTGCGGTTGATATATGGTCCATGCCTGGATATGTGTCATCCATTCCATCTTCATTCATGGTGTTGTTAGATGACTCAAAGATTTGGACCGTATTTGACTTTTTAGTTTTTTAGGCCTCTCTTATTTAGCTAGATAATGTGATGAACGTACGTCAGTTAAGCAATATCACAAGAGAGGGAGTGCTGAATATCAGCACGGCTGTGATTCGGTCGTAGGTACGAGGCCGCAGGCCAAAGATAATAATATTCAGTATAACAGCACGACCTCGAGTGTGATATTGCTTTTATACAACACTTCTACAAGCGCAATTTCTTAGTTAACAGTAATAAGCAACAACAGATTATGATTTGTTTATTTATTTCATCATTTATTTGGCTCCGCCAACACACATAGTTCCCCAACTGGTCTGGGACTGGACTGTTGCCAAGCAACACATATACATTTTCCTCCACACTAGCTTGCTACTGCTACTTTGTGTAGGTCTACACGTTACCGTCCTCTCCTGACGACCATTCATCATTTAACTCAAATGTTATTTGTGGAAATATGTTCATATTTGCCGTGCGAAGTTTGTTACAATTTAAGATAGATAACGATTGTTAATGTAATTAACGGTTATTAGAACACCTGTAAAGCGGAGTGATACATGTATGGTTAAAAGTCCCAGTGGTGTTGTTCTCTACTCCAATAAATTACTTGGTTTTATTATAAATACTGAACATCATTTTCACTTCTTTCTGCCCTTTTCATCGAAAGCAGTGGGAACGTTTTACTTGCGTTTAGTAACGTTCAAGATGCTTTGACGGTGCGTTATCTGCTGCGTTTTTATTACTTTTTCATTGAAACTGTTATTGAGCCATATCAATAGATTTCACAGTCGCAGCCCTGATTTCTGGCTGCTCTGTGGTATTGACGGATGCTCTGAGGAATATAGTGTACAATTCCTTCCATCATGTAAAGAGAAACCACCTTCAACACCTACTTGATTGCACCCGACCAGATGAACAGCCATCAGAGGAAAGCCAAGCACCACCGGAACAAGTAAGTAGCTAGCTAGCATTTTTTTTGTTCTCTGGACTTAACATTTTTTTTTTATGAACAGACGATACACGGACCAAAGTCATACTGTCCATTAGGCTATTCGATCATTGTAGCCATAATGACTCTTATGGCTAAAGCTGGGTTTATGTGAAATAATCGATGATAAATAGGAACAAAACACTTGAATAGCACTATTGGTGACACTAAATACAATTTCAAATCATCTGTTTCTTTGATGTGTGGTACACAGGACAACATTCAACCCGATAGTCTTCTAGCTAACTCCAGCATCACTGATCAGCAACTCCATCCATCTGACTCAGATGATGGGCAAAAGGGGCATTGACCAACATGGAGCTGTCACAGTGCAACAAGTAAGTTACTCCGTTGGTGGCAATCTACTGAAATTTACCATATTTTTTTTTACTTAGATTTACTAATAGCATTCATAGTCAGTCTTCACAACCACTTCTCCTGTCACAAACATTATACTTGTCATGAACTTGTAATGTCCAGCCTCAGGATACTACATTCAATGTCAACATTTTTTTTTAGAATCTGACAACACATGCCACTGCTTTTGTGATAAATGCCAGAGCCAAGCATCGTCTCTCACAGGTAAGATACTTTTTCTGAACAGAGCAGAGCATTTGGTTTGTTACATTATGCAGATCATTTTGTAGTTGTTCAGTGATGGTTGAGTTCATTCTCAGTGCTAGGTTGTCCACCTTACTATTGTTGATCCCTTATGTCCTTATGTTAATGAATATGTCATAAGAAAATGTGAATATCATAGGTATACATGATGGTGTGTTCCAACCTCCATGATTGATGACATCCCCACCTCTCTCACTGTCTCATTTTCAGAAAGGTGTGAATGACATTGTTGCTGGGGTACAGCAGTATCAATCATCACTATTGGACAACCTCAGGAAGCAGATGGAGGCAGTGCTAAAGAAGCATTCAGGAAGCACATCAGGTCAACTTGAAAAAGATGCAATGGATATATTTGACAATTTCATTGACCCTTTTGCTGGCGTTGCAACATTTAGATAGGACAGTGTTACTAAGAAGCAGTTTACTGTTTGGACGCAGAGGAAATTCCAATTGCTGGAACCATATGCAGGATGAAATGTGGAGGATCAAAAGACATTTTCATCAAAGACAAATTATTTTATTATGTACCATTAGTCAAAAGTCTAGAGCAGTTCTTATCACACCCAAGGATTTTGTCTATGGTTGAAAAGGGACCCCGCAGGGCAAGTTTTTTTCATGACATTGTTGATGGTGCTCTTCTAAAATCACATCCCTTATTTTCAGAGAAACCAAATGCATTGCAGATTGTTCTGTACACGGATGAAATAGAGATCTGTAATCCACTAGGATCCTTTGCATCAAAAAACAAGTTGTTAATGGTGTACTACACCCTAGGAAATATAAATCCAAAATACAGGTCTAAACTGGCTGCTATCAGGCTACTTGCCATGGCTAGATCAGCAGACCTCTGTCAATCTGGTGTAGATGTAATATTGAATAGAATCAAGGAAGACATGGATATATCCATATGTGAACTGATTGCTCCCTATCTATCGTCAGAGCTCGTGCTGCTAGGTGACCTAAACTGGGACATGCTTAATACCCCAGCCATCCTACAATCTTAGCTTGATGCCCTCAATCTCACACAAATTATCAATAAACCTACCAGGTACCACCCCAAAGCTGTAAACACGGGCAACCTCATAGATATCATCCTAACCAACTTGCCCTCTAAATACATCTCTGCTGTTTTCAACCAAGATCTCAGCGATCACGGCCTCATTGCCTGCAACCGTAATAGGTCAGCGGTCAAACGACCTCCCCTCATCACTGTCAAACGCTCCCTGAAACATTTCAGCGAGTAGGCCTTTCTAATCGACCTGGCCTGGGTATCCTGGAAGGATATTGACCTCATCCCTTCAGTAGAGGATGCCTGGTTATTTTTTTTCAATGCATTCCTCACCATCTTAAATAAGCATGCCCCATTCAAGAAATTTAGAACCAAGAACAAATATAGCCCTTGGTTCTCTCCAGACCTGACTGCCCTTAACCAACACAAAAACATCCTGTGGTGTTCTGCATTAGCATCGAACAGCCCCCGTGATATGCAACTTTTCAGGGAAGTTAGAAACCAATATACACAGGCAGTTAGAAAAGCCAAGGCTAGCTTTTTCAAGCAGAAATTTGCTTTCTGCAACACAAACTCAAAAAAGTTCTGGGACACAGTAAAGTCCTTGGAGAATAAGAGCACCTCCTCCCAGCTGCCCACTGCACTGAGGATAGGAAACTCTGTCACCACCGATAAATCCACTATAAATGAGAATTTCAATAAGCATTTTTCTACGGCTGGCCATGCTTTCCACCTGGCTCCCCCTACCCCGGTCAACAGCACCGCACCCCCACAGCAACTTGCCCAAGCCTTCCCCATTTCTCCTTCTCCCAAATCCAGTCAGCTGATGTTCTGAAAGAGGTGCAAAGTCTGGACCCCTACAAATCAGCCGGGCTAGAGAATCTGGACCCTTTCTAAAATTATCTGCCGAAATTGTTGCAACCCCTATTACTAGCCTGTTCAATCTCTCTTTCGTGTCATCTTAGATTCCCAAAGATTGGAAAGCAGCTGCGGTCATCCCCCTCTTCAAAGGGGGATACACTCTTGACCCAAACTGCTACAGACCTTTATCTATCCTACCCTGCCTCTCTAAAGTCTTCGAAAGCCAGGTCAACAAACAGATTACCGACCATTTCGAATGCCACCGGACCTTCTACACTATGCAATCTGGTTTCAGAGCTGGTCATGGGTGCACCTGAGCCACGCTCAAGGTCCTAAACGATATCTTAATCGCCATCGATAAGAAACAATACTGTGCAGCTGTATTCATTGACCTGGCCAAGGCTTTCGACTCTGTCAGTCATCACATCCTAATCGGCAGACTCAACAGCCTTGGTTTCTTAAATGATTGCCTCGCCTGGTTCACCAACTACTCTGATAGAGTTCAGTGTGCAAATCAGAGGGCCTGTTGTCCGGGCCTCTGGCAGGCTCTATGTGGGTGCCACAGGGTTCAATTCTTGGGCCGACTCTTTTCTCTGTATACATCAATGATGTCGCTCTTGCTGCTGGTGAGTCTCTGATCCACCTCTACGCAGACGACACCATTCTGTATACTTCGGGCCCTTCTTTGGACACTTTGTTAACTACCCTCCAGACGAGCTTCAATGCCACACAACTCTCCTTCCGTGGCCTCCAACTGCTCTTAAATACAAGTAGAACTAAATGCATGCTCTTCAACCGATTGCTGCCTGCACCTTCCCGCCCGTCCAGCATCACTACTCTGGACGGTTCTGACTTAGAATATGTGGACAACTACAAATACCTAGGTGTCTGGTTAGACTGTATCTCTCCTTCCAGATTCATATCAAACATCTCCAATCCAAAGTTAAATCTAGAATTGGCTTCCTATTTCGCAACAAAGCATCTTTCACTCATGCTGCCAAACATACCCTTGTAAAACTGACCATCCTGCCGATCCTCGACTTCGGCGATGTCATTTACAAAATAGCCTCCAATACCCTACTCAATAAATTGGATGCAGTCTATCACAGTGCCATCCGTTTGTCACCAAAGCCCCATATACTACCCACCACTGCGACCTGTACGCTCTCATTGGCTGGCCCTCGCTTCATACTCGTCGCCAAACCCACTGGCTCCAGGTCATCTACAAGACCCTGCTAGGTAAAGTTCCCCCATATCTCAGCTCGCTGTTCACCATAGCAGCATCCACCTGTAGCACGCGCTCCAGCAGGTATATCTCTCTGGTCACGCCCAAAGCCAATTCCTCCTTCGGCCGCCTCTCCTTCCAGTTCTCTGCTTCCAATGACTGGAACGAACTACAAAAATCTCTAAAACTGGAAACGCTTATCTCCCTCACTAGCTTTAAGCACCAGCTGTCAAAGCAGCTCACAGAGTACTGCACCTGCACATAGCCCATCTATAATTTAGCCCAAACAACTACCTCTTCCCCTACTGTATTTATTTATTTATTTTGCTCCTTTGCACCCCATTATTTGTACTTTGCACTTTCTTCTACTGCAAATCTACCATTCCAGTGTTTTACTTGCTATATTGTATTTACCTCGCCACCATGGCATTTTTTGCCTTTACCTCCCTTATCTCACCTCATTTGCTCACTTTGTATATAGACTTATTTTTCTACTATATTATTGACTGTATGTTTGTTTTACTCCATGTGTAACTCTGTGTTGTATGTGTCAAACTGCTTTGCTTTATCTTGGCCAGGTCGAATCTGTAAAGGAGAACTTGTTCTCAACTTGCCTACCTGGTTAAATAAAGGTAAAATCAAAAAATTGTACAGTGGGGTTAAAATGCTAACTATTAACGGAGAGAAAACGATATATGGTGCCATGGTCTCTCTGTCTGGAGACACCCTGGCACAACACGAACTAGCAGGGTTCAGAGGGTGTGGGCTTTGCCTACAGTAAGTGCAGACACTGAGTGTTCTTTTGAGGACATGCAGTCACACTTCAATGAGGATGCATATACTGAAAGGACATTGGAGAAGCATGTCAGACAGTGTGATGAAATAGAAAAGGCACAGACTGACTTGCTTCGCAACAGCCTGAGAACAACATATGGGATCAATAGAAGGAGCAAGTTAGTTGAATTCTCAGCCTTTGATATCATACAACAAACTTCGCAAGACATTATGCATGTAATTCTGGAGGGCATAACCCCATTGGAAATCAAATGTGTTTTGAATCATCTTGTTGTGTCAGGACAGATTGATCTGGACTCAGTGAATTCTGCTATTCTTGGTTTCTCTTATTCCCCTCTAGATGTTAGAGATCGGCCATCCCCAATTTCTGTTAGTACATTAACGTCAAGTGATGGAAAACTAAAACAGTCATCTGGGCAAATGCTCGTCTTGCTAAGGATATTGCCATTTGTTTTGGAGAGTTTGGAAGTCAATGCATATATACGACTGACAATTGAGCTAATAGAGATTGTACAGATAGTATTTGCATCTGTTCTTTCCATTGTGACTGTGTCTAGGTTGAAATTACTCATTGTAAATCATTTGAAGCATTGGAAAGAGCTTTTTCCAGACCGCAATGTTACACCTAAACAGCATTATATGATACATTTGCCATCACAGATAAAGTCATTGTGTCCCATGGTTAGACATACAGTGAGGGAAAAAAGTGTTTGATCCCCTGCTGATTTGTATGTTTGCCCAATGACAAAGAAATTATCAGTCTATAATTTTAATGGTAGGTTTATTTGAACAGTGAGAGACAGAATAACAACACAAAAATCCAGAAAAACACGTCAAAAATGTTATAAATTGATTTGCATTTTAATGAGGGAAATAAGTATTTGACCGCTCTGCAAAACATGACTTAGTACTTGGTGGCAAAACCCTTGTTGGCAATCACAGAGGTCAGACGTTTCTTGTAGTTGGCCACCAGGTTTGCACACATCTCAGGAGGGATTTTGTCCCAATCCTCTTTGCAGATCTTCTCCAAGTCATTAAGGTTTCGAGGCTGATGTTTGGCAACTCGAACCTTCAGCTCCCTCCACAGATTTTCTATGGGATTAAGGTCTGGAGACTGGCTAGGCCACTCCAGGACCTTAATGTGCTTCTTCTTGCGCCACTTCTTTGTTGCCTTGGCCATGTGTTTTGGGTCATTGTCATGCTGGAATACCCATCCACGACCCATTTTCAAGGCCCTGGCTGAGGGAAGGAGGTTCTCACCCAAGATTTGACGGTACATGGCCCCGTCCATCATCCCTTTGATGCGGTGAAGTTGTCCTGTCCCCTTAGCAGAAAAACACCCCTAAAGCATAATGTTTCCACCTCCATGTTTGACGGTGGGGATGGTGTTCTTGGGGTCATAGGCAGCATTCCTCCTCCTCCAAACACGGCGAGTTGAGTTGATGCCAAAGAGCTCCATTTTGGTCTCATCTGACCACAATACTTTCACCCAGTTGTCCTCTGAATCATTCAGATGTTCATTGGCAAACTTCAGACGGGCATGTATATGTGCTTTCTTGAGCAGGGGGACCTTGCAGGAATTCAGTCCTTCACGGCGTAGTGTGTTACCAATTGTTTTCTTGGTGACTATGGTCCCAGCTGCCTTGACATTCTTTACAAGATCCTCCCGTGTAGTTCTGGTCTGATTCCTCACCGTTCTCATGATCATTGCAACTCCACGAGGTGAGATCTTGCATGGAGCCCCAGGCCGAGGAAGATTGAAGTTCTTTTGTGTTTCTTCCATTTGCGAATAATCGCACCAACTGTTGTCACCTTCTCACCAAGCTGCTTGGCAATGGTCTTGTAGCCCATTCCAGCCTTGTGTAGGTCTACAATCTTGTCCCTGACATCCTTGGAGAGCACTTTGGTCTTGGCCATGGTGGAGAGTTTGGAATCTGATTGATTGCTTCTGTGGACAGGTGTCTTTTATACAGGTAACAAGATGGGATTAGGAACACTCCCTTTAAGAGTGTGCTCCTAATCTCAGCTCGTTACCTGTATAAAATACACCTGGGAGTCAGAAATCTTTCTGATTGAGAGGGGGTCAAATACTTATTTCCCTCATTAAAATACAAATCAATTTCTAACATTTTTGACATGCATTTTTCTGGATTATTTTGTTGTTATTCTGTCTCTCACTGTTCAAATAATACCTACCATTAAAATTACAGACTGATAATTTCTTTGTCAGTGGGCAAACGTACAAAATCAGCAAGGGATCAAACACTTTTTTCCCTCACTGTATGTGTATGCGGTTTGAGTCTAAACATTGTTTCTTTAAACAATGGGCTTCCAAGTTGAATTTAAAAAGTATTTGTAAGTCTTTGATCAATCAGAACCAAATATATGAAAGCTGCCAAAATGTAATCAGTTCAATGCACCCAGTTTTTTCAAATGAAAGGGAGATGGGACCTGTATCAGAGGTTAATGATCTACAATAGTTACGTGGGAAATTGAGGGACTTCCTAGGTTTCAAAGAGGTAAACCATGCTGTATCACTGAAATGGCTTGTAATCAATTCTAATAAATACATAACTCAGAAGTCCATGATCTGAATGGTAATATGGCAGAATTTGGACTGGTCAAAAACATATTGCTTATTGATTCTGGGCTTTATTGTTTGGAATTTCAACCATTTCAAACTAGACGCTTTGATAGAAACATCATGGCTTATCAAGTTGAGGTCCCACACTTTGCACAGGCCACTGAGTTAGTGGATGCTGAAAAGCTGATTGATTTTACCTCTCATTACACAATTAGCAACAAGAGCCAAACTTATGTACAAGTCAAATACCATCTTGGGGAAGTAATAGAATTGGACAACAGTTCAAATGACTCATTGTGTTCCCCAGATATGAAAAGTGTACTGTCTTTGTTCTGTACTGTATTTTGTCTACATGATTGCTGTGCTGTGTGTATGATTGACAATAAAACAGTGAATTCCATTTGGTCATTAATTGTTCTTAATATGTGAAGAGATGAAAAGGATAAGATGCTTGAAATAAGAAATTCTGACTTTGACAAAGCAGTTTTGTACTTGTCAGAGTTGATCAAACGGCTTTATAATTCTGTTAATTATAGTTTTGAGCATTAAGTTACTCAGAACCAATAACACAATCTCAGTAACAAGTTATATTATCTTAAGATAATTAGGGACAAAAAAGCTTGAAACAAGTGAAATGCTCCAACCAAAAACAAGCATATACTGCCAGTATTTAAGATATTTAGTCTTACTTATATTTCAATTTTTGCAGTGCAGACGTATCTTAACATCAACTGTTCATAGGAGACTGCGTGAATCAGGCCTTCAGAGTCGAATTGCTGCAAAGAAACCACTGAAGGACACCAATAAGAAGAAGAGACTTGCTTGGGCCAAGAAACACGAGCAATGAACATTAGACCGGTGGAAATCTATCCTTTGGTCTGATGAGTCCAAATTTGAGATTTGGTTCCAACCGCCGTGTCTTTGTGAGACAAGGAGTAGGTGAACGGATGATCTCTGCATGTTTGGTTCCCACAGTGAAGCATGGATGAGGAGGTGTGATGGTTGTTACCAACAAGTGAGGTCTCGAACTAAAAGGTACAGTACATGAACACATTTACCGCTGGCTACTATATGGAGACAAACAACAAACCTTTTTTAATGAGCTGTGAAAAAAAGAGTGAACTATTTTCCAATGCTCATTAGACTGGCCCAAGCCAACCCCAGTGAATAAGCCATGTTGTATATGGCACATTCCACTCTCTCTTTCTTCTTGTGTGTAGGAGCTACCACTGTACTGTACAGGGGGCCTGCGCTTCTTCTGGGACAACAAGTTTGACCATGCCATGGTGGCCTTCCTGGACTGTGTGCAGCAGTTCAAGGAGGAGGTGGAGAAGGGAGACACGGGATTATGCCTGCCCTACAGGTCAGTCAACTAGTCTAGCAGATATCATAGAATTATAATTGTAATCATCTATCGATTATGTCGAGAGTCCAAGGATTAAGCTGTCAAAAGCTGACCAACTTCAGTTATTTGTGTAAATTTGGTAAGTTATACAACTCAATTAATTAGTTCATGTTTCTTCATTTTTCCAATTCATAAAAAAAAATCACTCCTTTTCATATTCAGATTTGACAAATACGTTCCCTTGTTTCTTAATATTTAGTTTATTCTATTTTCCTGCACTAGTAACACATCTGACAGAATGATTTAGATGAGTGTTTGGATTTGATTTTATTGAGGTGTTTTATACAGGTGTTTCTGTAGATTTGAGGAACTGCTGAACACTGTTGGTTTAGACGTTTCTGGATACAATACTGCCTCCTAGTAGTACTGCCTCTTATTGGAACCCTCACAGATTCCAAGGTAGAAGTCCTAATTTGGGCAGCAGGTGGTTTATCAGTCACTGTATGTCTGTCTGTTCAATCCAAAATACAAAAGAGTGACAGACTCAGGTCCCTTGGTGCATCACACCAAGGATCGCTTCACGTAGCCAGCCAGTACAGTGCCTTTGAGACGGTGCTTGGTGGAGTCATAGACCCCCCGTCTAGAGCTCTTGGAGGAGAGCTTGGCACAGATCTCGCTGTGTTTCTCCAGGCGACTAGAATCAAAGCACCGGCCGCAGTGCTCACACTGATTCAGCTTGGAGTTGGCTGCACTCATCCCAAATCGACGTTTCAACACCACCTGAATGAATGGATGTTATCAGATGGGACAAATAATGGGCAGCTGGGCAACAAAGACAAGATATACAACATGTACAAACCAGATGAGGCTGGTGGGAGGAGCTCATTGTAATGGCTGGAATAGAACAAAAGGAACGGTATCACACACATCAATCACATGGAAACCATGTTTGATTGCGATCAATTCATTTCATTCCAGCCATTACAACGATCCTATCCTCCTATAACTCTTCCCATCAGCCTCCTCTGATACAAACGTACGTGATCACCAACACTACACTAGATCAGCAGTTAGCATGGCTTTGGAATGTCAAACTACTTTACCTGTCTGTCCTCCTTTTTCTCTTCCACGTTCAAACCCTTCTTGACTTCCTTTGGCTTGCTCACAGTGTATCTTGTGGCTGTCTGCTTTGGCTTACTTGCCACACTGCTTTCTTCTCCATTTCTCCTCACCTCTTTAATCCTTTCTTCCTCTTCTTCCTCTTCTTCGTTATCTCTTATCATCTCCCATAGGTCAGAATCCACCTTCATCAGGCAGATCTCCTGGATGAACTTCTCCACCTTTTTTCTCAACCGCACTTTCGCGTTTTTCTCCTCCAAAGCCTGAGCATCCATCTTGGCCCCACTTTTAATCAGTTTCAGTTCTTGGGTGACACTGATCAGCTTGGCCTTCATATATGCCATCACCTGCTCAGCCTCTGAGTTAAAGACGTCCCATACCATCTCATCGGGGCACGGCGGTAGATCCTGTACAGTTAGTGTCTGAGTCTTGAACTGAACGTGTTTCTTCACAACCCGCCTTCTGTACTTTGAAGCAGCAGGATGAGGGCTGCCCTCTGGTCTGACTGGCTGGAATGGCTTCTTCTTGGCATCATTGTTTGGCACAGTGACTCTGGCTCTAATGGGAGGCAGTGGAATCTTGGCGACCATATTGGCTCCATGGACTGCCTTCAATGGCTTGGCACTATGGAGGTAGATGTCTTTCACCACACAGGTTTGATCCCTCTTGGTACGGATGGGTTGCAGTGGCTTCCGTATGGGAGGAACAGTAGCCTTCCCTGACTGCTGAGGTGTTGAAGCTACATGCAGTCCTTGACTCTTCCCATTGCAGATGGACCTCTTCTTCTGCAGTACTGGGATTCTGGAGGGAGGATGTGGTTTCTTTTCCACAGCCTTCAAACTGGCAAGTCGCTGCAGAGCACCCTTTCTTTCTTCAGTCAACTCCAGTACTGGGATTCTGGAGGTGTTTAAACTGTTTTGTTTGATCGCCGGAAGCTTCTCAGTGGCCTTGGGTTGAGATGGCAAGGCAGGCTGAACGGAGTTGCTACTGGCAGCTCCAAGGTTCCCTGTTAAAGCATTATGTTCCTGTAGCGGCTGCAAGAATCTCCTCATCATCAAGGAGATTGACAGTGGCCTTTTAACCCCTTTCTGCAACTAAGTTTTCATCTAGTAGCACTTTCTATATTTTATGGTGATCTACTGTGTTAACTATATCTCAGGAGGAATCTGCTTGATTGTCTTGGATACTAGTGTTCTATTTTCAGCAGTCAGACACCAGAATGTTCAAACAGAACATTTGGAATTTATTGATCAGTTGTGACATCATAATTGGTTCACAAATAATGAGACTTCTAGAATCTCACACACTTATGTGGATGTGATGTCATAATAGACCATAATATGCAGCCCAAAATGGTGAATGTGACCTACCTGTGTTAAACTGCTTGCCCTCATCTCATATTTAAACATGCCACTTTTCTTTGAGGTGAAACATATTACTGAACTCTGAATTGTCAATTTAAAGACATTTTGCCAATTTATTCATTACTAAATTTAGCTAACATAGTTAGTTCAGAGATTCTTACCTTTGCCTCAGCAGTCTCGTCCAGATCATCATGGCATTTGTAGTTCTTTATGATAGCCACATTAGCAGCCAATTAGCATTTCATTTTTGGGGGCTAAATACCGGCAAATATATTGATAAGTCACCTTGTCCTACAGATATTTACACGGTTATCGAAACGTCACACAAGGGTAAGCCTACATGAAACACATCCCTAATTTTAAGTGTTTCAAAAAATTTCTATGGGGAAAAACCGATGGTGAAAAAACAGTTGGAACCATTTCCTTGTTTGACCGCTATGTTTTATGGGTATTATGACACATACTGTGGTATGACACATTACAGAAATAACTGGAGTTGGTCAGCTTTTGACAGCTTAATCCTTTGCCTCCAACTAGTCACTAGCATGAGACATCTGCAGATGATTTTGTCTTAGCGTCCTGGCCTTAGATTTTTTTTTTTAAATGTGGTGTTAGCAGCTGTAGATGTTTCACCAGTTTCTTTCATACCCTTCAAGAAATAAACACTTGGGGGTTTGAGTTTTAATGCACCTTTTTCTTTTATGGGTCAGGATGGATGTCGAGAAGGGCAAGATTGAGGACACAGGAGGCAGCGGCGGCTCCTACTCCATCAAGACCCAGTTCAACTCAGAGGAGCAGTGGACCAAGGCGCTCAAATTCATGTTGACCAACCTCAAGTGGGGCCTGGCGTGGGTGTCGTCTCAGTTTTACAACCGATAGATGAGGACTCACCCTGGGTGTGCCCCTTGACCCTTCTAAAACCACCATTTCGTCACAATGTGTGACTCTCAAAAATTCTTATACAATGCTCTCCTTGCTTCCCTATGATGTTTTGAGAGGGTAGGGAGAAACCTGGAGGAAGGACTTTTGAGATTCACCACTGGTGTGAGTTCAAATTCAATAAGTCTTGTTTCCTTGTTTGATTTCCATATTGACCGTTTGAAAGGACAAGATAAAAACTTAAATTATACACATTGAAGTCCACCTAGACTCGTATGTGTTATGAAGGGAGCTATCTGAGACTTTTGGAGCACATTCCAGGATTGAGTCCTAATAGTAGCTAAGTGGCTTCTGGTTGTGTCTTTTCCTTCATATGCACATATCTTATGACACTGGATAGGTGAAAGCTGTTGAGAAGCCGCACCACCTTCCCTTCCGTCTGCCATTTTCTTTCTCCAGCAGTTGGCTGGCAGTCCTCAGTTTTGAAAGAAAGGCTTTTTTATAAATTCTTGCTTGAGTTGTATCATAAGTTGAGCTCTATATATTTCCAAATAATATAATCAATTGCACCCCCCCCCTCAAATGAAGGGGGAGTTTCTATTTTTGATGACCAAAGTTGAAGGCATGCCTGGCTGATACAACACTGTTACGTTTTACACACATCTAAACTGTCAAGTGAAAGAAAGAGGTCATTATCACTAGGATCATCACTTTTGACTGATTTGATCAGATTTAAATATTTTCTTGGATATTGGACTGGGAGTTTACTTTATTTGGATGGTTGTCCATATTTTTTCATGAGGCTTTCCCCCAAAATGGAGAGGGAGAGACTTAATAGAAATGCATATAAACCATTTAACCGACTTTTGGTCTGACTTTGTGGTTTGTTAGCAAGGAGTTACGTCAAAGATAATTCTCATTTATTGCAGATTGTGCAGTATAAAAAAGTTATTTTTGTGAAATGTGATTTCACGCTTGAGCATAGATGTGTTGTTTACCAGAGAAAAGCAGAATAGCCTAACTGGTAATACTTAAACATAGTCATACAGAGCTAGCTACATGCTACGTACAAGGCTAGCAACCCAATGACTGCCTGAAGAGCCAATCTAAAAGTGCCTTCAGAAAGTATTCACACCACTTGACTTTTTCCACATTTTGTTGTTTGGATTAAATTGAGTTTCACTGGCCTACACACAATCCCCCATAATGTGAAAGTGGAATTATGTTTCTAGAGATTTTTACAAATTAATTAAAAGTATTGTGTTAATAAGTTTCAATTCCTTTGTGATGGCAAGCATGAAGTTCAGGAGTAAAAATGTGTTTAACAAGCCACAAATTGCATGGACTCATCTGATAAGTGTTTAACAGGATTTTTTAATTACTATCTCATCTCTGTACCCGACACATACAGACAATTGTAAGGTCCCTCAGATGAGCAGTGAATTTCAAACACAGATTCAACCAAAGACCAGGGAGGTTTTCCCATGTCTCGCAAAAAAGTGCACCTATTGGTTGGTGGGTTAAAAAACAAACAGGCATTGAATATCCCTTTGAGCATTGTGAAGTTGATAATTACACTTTGGATGGTGTATCAATATACCCAGTCAATACCAAGATATAGGCGTCCTTCCTAACTCAGTTGCCTGAGAGGAAGGAAACCGCTCAGGGATTTCACTGAGGCCAATGGAGACTTTAAAAATATTTAACGGCGGTGATTGTCACGTCCTGACCAGTAAAGGGGTCATTTGTCATTGTAGTATGGTCAGGGCATGGCAGGGGGTGTTTGTTTTGTGTGTGTTGGGGTTTTTGGTCTAAGAGATTTTGGTTCTAGTTTTTATTTTCTATGTTTCGTTTTCAAGGTTGACGGGGGGGACACGACCCCCCCATCCTGGGAAAAATATGATTTGTCCCCCCCAATATATCACTGAAACATAACTATGTAATTTAAATAATATTAATAATACTGTGACGTAGAAGTCCGTCACTGGCCGCGGGCAGCATTTGGTACCTTAACGCACACACATTCATTACTCCTCCCTGCTCCATTATCAGACAAGTTAACAATGTGGGTCGACACACAAGTTAACTTCTCTATCTTAGTACATACATTTCACATTTACGTCAGTAACCGGTTAGGGTATAAAGAAATAAACAGACAAGTGTTCATATTTAATATAAGCAATATTTATTATACTTAGATGTTATGGATGAGCGCATTGTTTGTTCTGTTCCTCTCTCTCTCCATCGCTGTAGCTTCGGGGTATGCTGGATAAGGACCCGAGCTAAGGGAATTGGGCTTACTTTGTAGTGCCTGTCCGGAATGGCTCATTAATGTAAATGGGCATATTGGAAGACACTGTCAGTAGTGTCATTTTGTAAATGTTATATTGTGATGTTGTTTCATAAAGTGTTGCAATGTATATATTTTGGTATGTGTAGATAAATGGAAACTGTAGGTTGAATAGGTAATTGCTTAATTAATTAGTGTTAATTGTTCTGAGGGGAGGGGCTACCCCTACAAAAGGAGCCTCTCTTTCAGTTCATTGAGAGGCATTTTGGATTGAGCTGTGGGTGGGGCAGCTTTGTTTTTAAGCTGTCCCATAAGGTATACGTTTGATGGCAGTACTGTTGTTTTTGTTCCGGAATCACTATGTAAATAAACACCTTTGCACAGAAGAACTTTTGCGGCTCCGCCATCTTTATTTTTTATAGAGGTTAGGTTTTCCAGTTTAGCCTTCTGGCCTACTCTACGTGACATATGGTGACAGCAGTGGGATGGCGCACCGCAAATCAGTGAATTCCAACAAGAGAGGTAAAGGAATGCGTACAGGATTGCGTTCTCAGCAGCAGCATCAACTGTCAGAAAAGGTAATTGAAGTTGAAACGGGGTGGAATACCATGGAATCTTCTGGTGAAGAGGTTAATTATGAGAAACTAGGAGCCCGATCAAGGGGCCAAACACAACCAGAACTGTTTGAGCTACTGGTTGAACCAGCAGATACAGCCATAAGAGACCAGCTGACTGGAGGAGCAGTTGGGGGACCAGAACCACACCCAACCATGGTAGCCCTTTTCCAGCAACTTTTCACCTGCCTTGAGAAGAGCGACGAAGACCTCAAGCAGGAGTTTCGGGTCCTACGCCAATCTATCCTCACAGCTCCTCACCAAGCAGAACTCGTCAGGGAGAGCCCAAGATTGGGTCTGCCAACACCAGGACGACAAAGGCTTGACGCAGCAGGGACTTCAACTCCACAGCAGGATCCCCAAGCAGTAATGAGGCCAGCCCCAGCACCCGGAGACCAGTCCAGCAGTGTTAACGTTCATCTTCCAGCATTCCTGAGGAAGGAGCCAAAGATGCCCTCATACCAGCAGGGGGAGGACATTGAAAACTACTTGCTGAGGTTTGAGCGAATGGCCAAGACGTGGCAGTGACCGGCGGTAGAGTGGGCCTGCAGGCTTGTCCCATTGCTCACGGGCAAGGCCTTAGAGGCTTACACAGCAATGGATGAGGGGCTGTCCAACGTCTACAAGGGCTTGAAGGAAGCGCTGCTGGTGAAGTTTGACATCTCCCCGGAGACCTACCGTCAACGCTTTAGAGCTGCATTGACGCCATCGGGTGAGTCGCCGACAGAGACGTACCACCGCCTCAAGGGTCTCTACCGACGATGGGTTCGACCAGAGGAGAAGACACAGGACGAGATCGGTGAGGTCATCATCCTCGAGCAACTTCTACAAGTTCTACCACACGACATTCAAACCTGGGTCCGAGAGCACGAGCCCAAGGACGGGCTTATGGCGGCCAAGCTTGCGCTGCAGTACCTTAATGCACGTAAAGGGTGCCCACCACGACCTGCAGCACCCGCTCCAAGGAGTCTCCGAGACACAAGGGACATCAGAGATACCCGAGATGGTGGAGGTAACTCTGGGGGTTATGTGTCTGGGAGGAGGGAGGTAAGGGATCATGCAGTTCGCTCTGATGGGAGGGGTCTGACCTGTTTTTACTGCCGACAGCAGGGGCACAAGGCTTCAATGTGTCCGCTACGTAAATCCAAGCTCTCAGGTTACTGTTATGTGCCCAGAGAGGGGGATGGTGTTCAGAATAGACAGACTGGGGAAGGGTCAGTCTTGGTACCTGTAAAAGTGAATGGTAAAAGTCTTACTGCAATGATTGACACCGGCAGTTCCCTGTCGTTGATCAGAAAATGTAATGTACCTGTTAATGACATTGATTACGGTCACCAGACACTGATCCAATGTGTCCATGGTGACCAGTCACAGCAGCCCACAGCTGAACTCACAGTGGAGATTCAGGGTCAGAAATACCTCCTCAAAGTTGGGGTAATGGAGAAGCTACCTTTTGAGATGATTTTGGGGAGGGATGTGCCTGTACTCTCTGATCTGTTGGGAAGTGTGGGGGGTCAGCTATATGAGCAGTCAGTTTGCCAGTCTGATGTTCAGGTGTCATGTTCAGTTGTCACTCGTGCCCAGGCCAAAGCTGGTTTACAACCTCTGCCTGACTTGTGTGATAGTCTGTGTGAGGGGGGAACCAAAGGGCCCAGAAAGTCACGCCGCCAGCGGCGTCTTGAGAAGTATGTGGGAACCCCTGTACCTGTTGCTGATGTGTCTGGGTTAGAAGTGCAATGGGAAGTTCCACAAAATTTTGCTACACTGCAGAAGTCTGATGCAACCTTGAAAGGTTTATTTGATAAGGCCTTAGCTGGGGACAGCCAATCTTCATGTGGGGGAATATACACAGTAGACAACCACATACTCTACCTTGGGTCAGAAGCAGATAGCAGGAAGTTAGTGGTGCCATCTACATGTAGACCACTTGTTCTCAACCTTGCACATACAGTTCCATGGGCAGGCCATCTAGGGCAACATAAGACCTATCTTAGGCTAGGCTCCCGTTTCTTTTGGCCCTCCATGTATACTGATGTACAAACATACTGCAAAACATGCCCCACGTGCCAGAAAACCAGTGCTGTCCGTAGGTCTGACCGGGCTCCTCTATGTTCACTGCCAGTTATCTCTACCCCATTCAAGAGAATTGCAATGGACATTGTTGGACCCTTGGAGAAGAGTAGTGCAGGTTACCAGTATATATTGGTGATCTGTGACTATGCCACCCGGTTCCCAGAAGCCTTCCCACTCCGTTCCATAACCACTCCAAAAATAATCAGTGCTCTTGTTCAGCTCTTTTCTCGTGTAGGAATCCCAGATGAAATCCTGACGGACCAAGGCACAAACTTCACTTCACGACTGATGGTTCAACTCCACCGACAGCTGGGCATTAAAGGCTTGAGGACCACTCCCTACCATCCCCAAACGGATGGGCTCGTAGAGAGATTCAATCAAACGCTCAAGAACATGCTGAGGAAGTTTGTGGCTGACACTGGTAAAGACTGGGATAAGTGGTTACCCTTTCTGCTTTTTGCTTACAGGGAGGTGCCTCAGGCATCGACAGGTTTCTCGCCATTCGAACTCCTCTATGGATGGCCAGTGCAGGGACCACTGGAGCTGCTGAAGAAGTGCTGGGAAGGTTCCCCAGTAGCTACCTCAGGACAGGGGATTGTCCAGTACGTTCTCCAGATGCGAGACAGGCTGGAGCGGTACCGAGAGGAAGCTAGGGCAAACCTTCAGCAAGCCCAGAAGGCCCAGAAGCGAGGTTATGACCAGCACGCTCGCCACAGAGAGTTTAAGCCAGGACAGAAAGTCCTGCTCCTCCTTCCCTCGTCTACCAGCAAGCTCCTTGCGCAGTGGCAAGGGCCGTACCTAATCGGGAGGAAGATGGGTCCGGTGACCTACGAGGTGCTGCACCCAGACAAGGGTAAGGAGAAGCAAACCTACCATGTGAACCTCCTCAAGGCCTGGGAGGAGAAAGAGGAACTCTCCAAGGTAAAATCCTTTCTGGTCAGCAGAGTCGAAGAAGAGGATGAGTCAGATGGGGTCACAGAGGCATGGAAAGGACGAGCAGAGGTCATACTGGCTCACCTAGAAGAAGACAAGCAAGATGAGCTGAAGCAGCTGTTTGGCAAGTATCCGGCCCTCTTCAGTCAGAGGCCAGGAAGAACCAAAGTCCTGGAACACGTCATTCGTTTGAAGCCTGGCCAGAACCCTGTCCGCCAGCATCCTTACCGTGTGCCTGAGAGGCTGGTGGTAGCCCTCAAAGAAGAGGTCCACACCATGATAGAGATGGATGTTGTCGAGCCATCATCAAGTGAATGGAGCAGCCCTATTGTCATTGTCCCAAAGAAGGATGGCTCTTTGCGTGTCTGCATGGACTTCCGTAAGGTGAATGCCATCTCCCAGTTTGATGCCTACCCCATGCCCCGCATTGACGACTTACTGGAGAGAATCGGTAGAGCTCATTACATCACCACATTGGATCTCTGCAAAGGGTACTGGCAGGTGCCCCTGGACGAACAATCCAAGGCCTACACTGCGTTCCGGACTCCGATGGGCCTGTTCCAGTTTAAGGTCATGCCGTTTGGCCTTCATGGGGCCCCTGCGACTTTCCAGAGGCTGATGGACAAGGTCCTCCAGGACTGTGATGATTACTGTGCTGCTTACTTGGACGACGTGGTGATCTACAGCCACTCCTGGGAGGAGCACATACAGCATCTTAGCAGAGTCCTGGGGAAGATCCATGATGCAGGCCTCACGCTTAACCTCCTGAAGTGTGAGTGGGCAAAACAGGAGACAAAGTACCTGGGTTACCAGCTGGGTAAGGGTGAAGTTCGACCTCAGGTGGACAAAGTGGAGTCCATCAGGAACAGCCCTCAACCCAGAACCAAGACACAGGTGAAGTCCTTCCTAGGTCTGGCAGGATGGTACCGGAGATTCATTCCGCAGTTTTCGACCATCGCTGTCCCTCTGACCAACCACACTTCAAAGGTGGCCAGCAACCCTGTGAAGTGGACTGAGGAGTGTGAGGAAGCCTTCAGGATACTGAAAAAATGACTGTGCTCATTCCCTGTTCTCCAGACCCCTGATTTTCAGAAGAGGTTTCTCGTGCAGGTGGACGCTTCGGCTGTGGGAATTGGAGCTGTACTGGCCCAAGGGGAGCCAGGAGAAGAGCTTCCTGTACTGTACCTGAGTCGGAAGCTGTTGCCGAGGGAAACCAGGTATTCGACAATCGAGAAGGAGTGCCTGGCTATAAAGTGGGCCCTAGATAGCCTCCGTTACTACCTTCTTGGGAGGGAATTTGACCTGCACACAGACCACAGAGCACTGACCTGGATCCAGACCATGAAGGACCGGAATTCTCGTGTGACCAGGTGGTATCTGGAGCTCCAGCCCTTCAGGTTCTCTGTCCGTCACAAGGCAGGAAAAGAAAACGTCACGGCGGACTACCTATCCAGGCTCCCGAACCTGGTCGCTTCAGGAGAGGAGGAAGGTAATGTGACGTAGAAGTCCGTCACTGGCCGCGGGCAGCATTTGGTACCTTAACGCACACACATTCATTACTCCTCCCTGCTCCATTATCAGACAAGTTAACAATGTGGGTCGACACACAAGTTAACTTCTCTATCTTAGTACATACATTTCACACTTACGTCAGTAACCGGTTAGGGTATAAAGAAATAAACAGACAAGTGTTCATATTTAATATAAGCAATATTTATTATACTTAGATGTTATGGATGAGCGCATTGTTTGTTCTGTTCCTCTCTCTCTCCATCGCTGTAGCTTCGGGGTATGCTGGATAAGGACCCGAGCTAAGGGAATTGGGCTTACTTTGTAGTGCCTGTCCGGAATGGCTCATTAATGTAAATGGGCATATTGGAAGACACTGTCAGTAGTGTCATTTTGTAAATGTTATATTGTGATGTTGTTTCATAAAGTGTTGCAATGTATATATTTTGGTATGTGTAGATAAATGGAAACTGTAGGTTGAATAGGTAATTGCTTAATTAATTAGTGTTAATTGTTCTGAGGGGAGGGGCTACCCCTACAAAAGGAGCCTCTCTTTCAGTTCATTGAGAGGCATTTTGGATTGAGCTGTGGGTGGGGCAGCTTTGTTTTTAAGCTGTCCCATAAGGTATACGTTTGATGGCAGTACTGTTGTTTTTGTTCCGGAATCACTATGTAAATAAACACCTTTGCACAGAAGAACTTTTGCGGCTCCGCCATCTTTTTATTTTTTATAGAGGTTAGGTTTTCCAGTTTAGCCTTCTGGCCTACTCTACGTGACAAATACGCAATGAAAGCAATTGTGCTGATTATAGACACTTAATAGCGCGTTTTTAAGTTTCAAAAGATTGCGACCGCCCCCACCCTTTTCCTCACAATGGTTTGCTCCACTGGCAAGGTAACAGAGGGGTCATAGCCACTGTCTGAAAGGCACTCAATGAACGTAACTGACGTGAGGTTAATCCAGTCAATCGCGCACACACACTAGCTGAATATGCAGAGCTAGCGCGCAAATATTAACTATTAAGCTAGCTAGTACCTATTCCATTTATGTGGCCTTGTCAAAGATGGAATCTTTGCTATCGTCAATTTATTCCAAGATCAGCATGCAGATGATGTAAGTTAGTGCTTCAAAGTCCCTGTGATAAGGTTTGCGATAAACTGAAGTCCAAACTGAACAGAACTACACTCTCTTCTACCATTGTCTTAAATATATTTAATGGTCTCGTTGCAAAAGCTAAATTGTCGCAAGGGAACTTTAATTTATTTATTTTATTTAACCCATGTAGCAAAGATTATAGCAAACACCACTGAAACTGAATTGGTGCTCGCTAGCTTTGCAAAATCAGCTATTGTTGGAAGCCAGCCAATATGAAACAAAATATTAAAATTACAAAAGGTTGCAGCATATGTTGTGTAAATGGTGAACTCATACAGCTGTCAACTCTTGTCATTTTAATCCGTTTCACATTTGCTAGCTACCTTTTAGATCGAAGCCCAAATAGAATGATAAAAGATAAGATGATAGAAGCCCATCTCCTACTGTAAATAACCTACATACTGTGTGTGTGTAGCCAGCCAGCCAGGTAGAAAAATGGCAGAAAAATAAAAGACGGACATCAGAGTATTTTTCAGTACACCAAAACGCAAAGTAAGAACCCTAGTAGCCTAATATCTCAAAGACTAGTTGATAAAATGTTCATAAGAAATAAATGAAATTCTAATGGAAATGTTTCAGAATGATGTCATTAGGCAGAGCAGGCAACAGATGGCACACAGACAGCAGAGTTGGGGACAGATATGCAGGGACAGACTGGCAGAGACGGAGTCTCAGGTAAGTTTGTTGAGTCTTTGTTTGGCAACATTATGAAAGGTTCTCAATTTTTTTGACTTGTAAAATAGGAACATAATTGGAAAATGCCATGGATACCCCCACTCTCAACTTAAACTGGTGACTGAACTACGATTTGTTAAAGGCAATGGTATTGCGGTTGTGAGTAGTTGTGTAGTTTTGGGTACCGGTAGTTAGGAGTACGGAAAACATCTTATTTCTTTGGTTCCTCATATTACCATATTACAATGTAGGCTATGTGTTACAGCACTACTTTTGGTGTCCCCCTCAGGAATTGCTCTTGAGAAAATTTCATGTAATTGTCCCCCCCAAAGTTGATATCAGATTTTCGCCCCTGGGCGAGTGTGGTTTCCAATCAGAGGCAGGTGTCTTTCGTGGTCTCTGATTGGAAGCCATACTTAGGCAGCCTGTTTTCCTTTGGGTTGTGTGGGTGGTTATTTTCTGTATAGCCTGTGTGCCTTATGGAACTGTTTCGTCGTCTGTTTATTTGGTTTTGAGTGTTCTTTTCTAAACAAAGAAGAAAGATGAGCACTATACCCGCTGCATTTTGGTCATCGTTCATCGATGCCTGTGACAGTGATAGAAAACTGAGGATGGATCAACTACATTGTAGTTACTTCACAATACTAACCTGAATGACATAGTGGAAAGGAAGTTTGTACAGAATAAAAATATTCAAAAACATTCATCCTGGTTGCAATAAGGCACTGAAGGCACTGAAAAGAATGTGGCAATGAAATTGACTTTATGTCCTGAATACAAAGCCTTATATTCGGAGCAAATCCAACAACAAATAACTGAGTACCACTCTTCAAATTTTCAAGCATGGTGGTGGCTACATGCCTGTCATCGGCAAAGATGTTTATGATGAAAAAACAGAATAGCGCTAAGCACAGGCAAAATCCTAGAGGAAAACCTGGTTCAGTCTGCTTTACAGACACTGGGAGATATTCAACTTTTAGCAGAACAATGACCTAAAACACAAGGCCAAATACACACTGGAGTTGCTTACCAAGGCAACATTGAATGTTCCAGAGCGCCCTAGTTAGTTTTGACTTAAATCGGCTTGAAATTCTATGGCAAAACTTAAATGGCTTTGTAGCAATGATCAACAACCAACTTGACAGAGCTTGAAGACTAACATGCAATCCTGGTGTGCAAAGCATTTAGAGACTTACCCAGAAAGACTCTCAGCCCGAATTAACATGTATTGACTCAAGAGGTTGAATACTTACGTAATCAATAAATCAATCGATCTATCTATACACTTTTATGACCTTTTTTTATACAAATGTTAGAATTGGAAATATCCTTTTACATAAGGCGTTCTGTGTGGGTCCATTATTGACATGTTCATAAATGTAATGAACCTGAAAACCAAATCATACAGTGATTTAGGCATTAAATACTGCCACAAGCCTCCTTGTCTACATTTATATCCACACCAAGGAGTCACTTGTAGTAAAACGATTGCCTTGTTGAATTTGCCAATGAACAAAAGCACAGCATAATCCTGACGCCAAAGCTTTCGGGAGACACTTGGTGCGAGTGGGGAGACAGAACAGACAAGGCAAACGTTCCAATGCTGTTCCAATGCATGGTGAACTTAAACCATCTTTACCTCGTCAGCACAGTAAAAGAAAAACAATTAAAACATACATGTACATTATTCTGTGGCTAGAGTGTAGTTGAACCACAAAGACACAAACCAATTGAAGAAAAATAGTCAGAAAACCAGATTCGTGACTCCCCAGTTTTGCTTCTGGAGCAAAGTAAGAAGCATGTGATACATAAGAACCCATTCCAGTGCTGCATCTCAGTAGTTCAACGTGTCCTTCTCTCCTTCCCTTCATGTGTACTGATCTTTAAGAATTGAACAGGTCAATTGGAAACAACAGCTTTCACCTATCCAGTGTCATAAGATATGTGCATATGAAGGAAAAGACACAACCAGAAGCCACTTAGCTACTATTAGGACTCAATCCTGGAATGTGCTCCAAACGTCTCAGATATCTCCCTTCATAACACCTACGAGTCTAGGTGGACTTGAATGTGTATAATTTAACCGTTTTTAATCTTGTCCTTTCAAATGGTCAATATAGAAATCAAACAAGGAAACAAGACTTCTTCGATTGGAACTCAAACCAGTGGTGAATCTCAAAAGTCCTTCCTCCAGTCTTCTCACCACCCTCTCAAAACATCATGGGGAAGCAAGGAGAGCATGTTTTTTTTTTATCTAAGGCCAGTATGCTAGGACAAAATAATCTGCAGATTTCTCATGCTAGTGACTAGTTGGAGGCAAATGATCGTGCAGAGACAAAGGATTAAGCTGTCAAAAGCTGACCAACTCCAGTTATTTGTGTAAGTACAATAGAGTGCCACAGTATGAGTCATAATACCCATAAAACATAGCGGTCAAACAAGAAATGGTTCCAACCGTCTTTCCACCATAGGAAATTTTAGAAACACTTAAAATAAGGGATGTGTTTCATGAAGGTTTACCCTTGTGTGACGTTTCAATAACAAGTGTAAATATCTGTAGAAAAAGGTTACTTATCAATTTAGTTGCTTGCATTTAGCCCCCAAAAATGAAATGCTAATTATCTGCTAATGTGGCTATCACAAAGAACTACAAACGCCATGATGATCTGGACGCGACTGCCGAGGCAAAGGTAAGAACTAACTATGTTAGCTAAATTTAGACATGAATAAATTGGCAAAATGTCTTTAAATTGACAATTCAGAGAGTTCAGTAATATGTTTCACCTCAAAGAAAAGTGGCATGTTCAAATATGAGATGAGGGCAAGCAGTTCAACACAGGTAGGTCACATTCACCATTTTGGGCTGCATATTATGGTCTATTATGACATCACATCCACATAAGTGTGTGAGATTCTAGAAGTCTCATTATTTATGAACATATTATGATGTCAAAACTGATCAATAAATTCCAAATGTTCTGTTTGAACATTCTGGTGTCTGATTGCTGAAAATAGAACACTAGTATCCAAGACAATCTAGCAGATTCCTCCTGAGATATAGTTAACACAGTAGATCACCATAAAATATAGAAAGGGCTACTAGACTACAACTTAGTTGCAGAACGAGGTTAGAAGAAGGCCACTGTCAATCTCCTTGATGATGAGGAGATTCTTGCAGCCGCTAATGGAAGATAATTCTTTAACAGGGAACCTTGGAGCTGCCAGTAGCAACTCCGTTCAGCCTGCCCTGCCATCTCAACCCAAGGCCAATGAGAAGCTTCCAGCGCTCAAACAAAACAGTTTAAATACCTCCACAATACCAGTACTGGAGTTGACTGAAGAAAGAAAGGATGCTCTGCAGCGACTTGCCAGTTTGAAGGCTGTGGAAAAGAAACCACATCCTCCCTCCAGAATCCCAGTACTTCAGAAGAAGAGGTCCATCTGCAATTGGAAGAGTCAAGGACTGCATGTAGCTCCAACATCTCAGCAGTCAGGGAAGGCTACTGTTCTTCCCATCCGGAAGCCACTGCAACCCATCCGTACCAAGAGGGATCAAACATGCGTGGTGAAAGACATCTACCTCCATAGTGCCAAGCCATTGAAGGCAGTCCATGGAGCCAATATGGTCGCCAAGATGCCACTGCCTCCCATTAGAGCTAGAGTCACTGTGCCGAACAATTATGCCAAGAAGAAGCCATTCCAGCCAGTCAGACCAGAGGGCAGCCCTCGTCCTGCTTACAGAAGGCAGGTTGTGAAGAAACACGTTCAGATCAAGACTCAGACCCTAACTGTACAGGATCTACCGCCATGCCCCGATGAGATGGTATGGGACGTCTTTAACTCAGAGGCTGAGCAGGTGATGGCATATATGAAGGCCAAGCTGATCAGTGTCACCCAAGAATTGAAACTGATTAAAAGTGGGGCCAAGATGGATGCTCAGGCTTTGGAGGAGAAAAACGCGAAAGTGCGGTTGAGAAAAAAGGTGGAGAAGTTCATCCAGGAGATCTGCCTGATGAAGGTGGATTCTGACCTATGGGAGATGATAAGAGATAACGAAGAAGAGGAAGAAGAGGAAGAAAGGATTAAAGAGGTGAGGAGAAATGGAGAAGAAAGCAGTGCGGCAAGTAAGCCAAAGGAGACAGCCACAAGATACACTGTTAGCAAGCCAAAGGAAGTCAAGAAGGGTTTGAACATGGAAGAGAAAAAGGAGGACAGACAGGTAAAGTAGCTTGACATTCCAAAGCAATGCTAACTGCTGATCTAGTGTAGTGTTGGTGATCACGTGCGTTTGTATCAGAGGAGGCTGATGGGAGGAGTTATAGGAGGATAGGATCGTTGTAATGGCTGGAATGAAATGAATTGATCGGAATCAAACGTGGTTTCCATGTGATTGATGTGTGTGATACCATTCCTTTTGTTCTATTCCAGCCATTACAATGAGCCCATTATAATGAGCTCCTCCCTCCAGCCTCATCTGGTTTGTACATATTGTATATCTTGTCTTTGTTGCCCAGCTGCCCATTATTTGGCCCATCTGATAACATCCATTCATTCAGGTGGTGTTGAAACGTCGATTTGGGATGAGTGCAGTCAACTCCAAGCTGAAGCAGTGTGAGCACTGCGGCCGGTGCTTTGATCCTAGCCGCCTGGAGAAACACAGTGAGATCTATGCCAAGCTCTCCTCCAAGAGCTCTAGACGAGGGGTCTATGACTCCACCATGCACCGTCTCAAAGGCACTGTACTGGCTGGCTACGTGAAGCGATCCGTGGTGTGATGCACCAAGGGACCTGAGTCTGTCACTCTTTCTTATTTTGTATTGAACAGACAGACATACAGTGACTGATAAACCACCTGCTGGCCAAATGAGGACTTCTACCTTGGAATCTGTGAGGGTTCCAATAAGAGGCAGTACTACTAGGAGGCAGTATTGTATCCAGAAACATCTAAACCAACAGTGTTCTGCAGTTCCTCAAATCTACAGAAACACCTGTATAAAACACCTCAATAAAATCAAATCCAAACACTCATCTAAATCATTCTGTCAGATGTGTTACTAGTGCAGGAAAATAGAATAAATTAAATATTAAGAAACAAGGGAACGTATTTGTCAAATCTGAATATTAAAAGGAGGGATTTTGTTTCATGCGTTTTAAAAAAGAAAGATCAACTAATTAATTTAGTTGTATAACTTACCAAATTTACACAAATAACTGAAGTTGGTCAGCTTTTGACAGCTTTATCCTTGGACTGTCGACATAATCCATAGATGATTACAATTATAATTCTATGATATCTGCTAGACTAGTTGACTGACCTGTAGTGCAGGCAGAATCCCGTGTCTCCCTTCTCCACCTCCTCCTTGAACTGCTGCACACAGTCCAGGAAGGCCACCATGGCATGGTCAAACTTGTTGTCCCAGAAGAAGCGCAGGCCCCCTGTACAGTACAGTGGTAGCTCCTACACACGCAAGAAGAAAGAGAGAGTGGAATGTACCATATACAACATGGCCTATTCACTGGGGTTGGCTTCGGACAGTCTAATGAGCATTGGAAAATAGTTCACTCTTTTTTTCACAGCTTATTAAAAAAGGTTTGTTTGTCTCCATATAGTAGCCAGTGGTAAGTGTGTTCATGTACTGGACCTGTTAGTTCGAGACCTCACTTGTTGGTAACAACCATCACACCTCCTCATCCATGCTTCACGATGGGAACCAAACATGCAGAGATCATCCGTTCACCTACTCCTCGTCTCACAAAGACACGGCGGTTGGAACCAAATCTCAAATTTGGACTCAACAGACCAAAGGATAGATTTCCACCGGTCTAATGTCCATTTCTCGTGTTTCTTGGCCCAAGCAAGTCTCTTTTTCTTATTGGTGTCCTTTAGCAGTGGTTTCTTTGCAGCAATTCGACTATGAAGGCCTGATTCACGCAGTCTCCTCTGAACAGTTGATGTTAAGACGCGTCTGCACTGCAAAAATTGAAATCTAAGTAAGATTAAATATCTTAAATACTGGCAATATATACTTGTTTTTGGTCTGACAAGATATTTCTTCTTATCAGCCAGTTTGTATGTTGGAGCATTTCACTTGTTTCAAGCATTTTTGTCCTTAATTATCTTAAGATAATATAACTTGTTACTGAGATTGTGTTATTGGTTCTGAGTAACTTAATGCTCAAAACTAAAAATACCAGAATTATAAAGCTGTTTCATCAACACTGACAAGTACAGAACTGCTTTGTCAAAGTCAGAATTTCTTATTTCAAGCATCTTATCCTTTTCATCTCTTCACATATTAAGAACAGATAATGACCAAATGGAATTCAGTTTTATTGTAAATCATACACACAGCACAGCAATCATGTAGACAAAATACAGTACAGAACAAAGACAGTACACTTTTCATATCTGGGGAACACACTGAGTCATTTGAAGTGTTGTACAATTCTATTACTTCCCCAAGATGGTATTTGACTTGTACATAAGTTTGGCTCTTGTTGCTAATTGTGTAATGAGAGGTAAAATCAACCAGCTTTTCAGCATCCACTAACTCAGTGGCCTGTGCAAAGTGTGGGACCTCAACTTGATAAGACATGATGTTTCTATCAAAGTGTATAGTTTGAAATGGTTGATATTCCAAAAAATAAAGCCTAGAATCAACGAGAAATATGTTTTTGACCAGTCCAAATTCTGCATATTACCATTCAGTACTTTGGCAAAGATCATGGACTTCTGATTTATGTATTTTATTTGTATTGATTACAAGCCATTTGAGTGATACAGCATGGTTTACTTCATTGAAACCTAGGAAGTCCCTCAATTTTCCACGTAAATATTGTAGATCTTTAACATCTGATACAGGTCCCATCTCCCTTTCATTTGAAAAAACTGGGTGCATTGAACTGTCAACATTTTGGCAGCTTTCATATATTTGGTTCTGATTGATCAAAGACTTGCAAATATTTTTTTTAATTGAGCTTGGAAGCCCATTGTTTAAAGAAACAATGTTTAGACTCGAACCGCATACACATATGTCTAACCATTGGACCCAATGACTTTATCTGTGATGGCAAATGTATCATATAATGCTGTTTAGGTGTAACATTGCGGTCTGGAAAAAGCTCCTTCCAATACTTCAAATGATTTACAATGAGTAACTTCAACCTAGACACGGTCACAATGGAAAGAACAGGTGCAAATACTATCTGTACAATCTCTATTAGCTCAATTGTCAGTCGTATATATGCATTGACTTCCAAACTCTCCAAACCGAATGGCAATATCCTTAGCAGGACAAGCATTTGCCCAGATGACTGTTTTAGTTTTCCATCACTTGACGTTAATGTACTAACAGAAATTGGGGATGGCCGATCGCTAACATCTAGAGGGGAATAAGAGAAACCAGATCAATCTGTCATGACAACAAGATGATTCAAAATAAATTGGGGCTATGCCCTCCATAATTACATGAGTTTGTTGTATGATATCAAAGGCTGAGAATTCAACTAACTTGCTCCTTCTATTGATCCCATATGTTGTTCTCAGGCTGTTGCGAAGCAAGTCAGTCTGTGCCTTTTCTATTTCATCACACTGTCTGACATGCTTCTCCAATGTCCTTTCAGTATATGCATCCTCATTGAAGTGTGACTGCATGTCCTCAAAAGAACACTCAGTGTCTGCACTTACAGTAGGCAAAGCCCACACCCTCTGAACCCTGCTAGTTCATGTTGTGCCAGGGTGTCTCCAGAGAGAGAGACCATGGCACCATATATCGTTTCCTCTCCTCGCCGTTAATAGTTAGCATTTTAACCCCACTGTACAATGAATGCATCCATGTCTTCCATGATTCTATTCAATATTACATCTACACCAGATTGACAGAGGTCTGCTGATCTAGCCATGGCAAGTAGCCTGATAGCAGCCAGTTTAGACCTGTATTTGGATTTATTATTTCCTAGGGTGTAGTAACAATCCATTAACAACTTGTTTTTGATGCAAAGGATCCTAGTGGATTACAGATCTCTATTTCATCCGTGTACAGAACAATCTGCAATGCATTTGGGTTTTCTCTGAAAATAAGGGATGTGATTTTAGAAGAGCACCATCAACAATGTCAGAAAAAAACTTGCCCTGCACATCTGGGGTCCCTTTTCAACCATAGACAGAATCCTTGGGTGTGATAAGAACTGCTCTAGACTTTTGACTAATGGTACATAATAAAATAATTTGTCTTTGATGAAAATGTCTTTTGATCCTCCACATTTCATCCTGCATATGGTTCCAGCAATTGG
>NC_042958.1:64053791-64131664 GCF_901001165.1 Salmo trutta | reverse complement strand
GCATATAAACCATTTAACCGACTTTTGGTCTGACTTTGTGGTTTGTTAGCAAGGAGTTACGTCAAAGAAAATTCTCATTTATTGCAAATTGTGCAGTATAAGAAAGTTGTTTTTGTGTATTGTGAAATGTGATTTCACGCTTGAGCATAGGTGTGTTGTTACCAGAGAAAAGCAGAATAGCCTAACTGGTAATACTTAAATATACACAGTCATACAGAGCTAGCTACGTGCTACGTACAAGGCTAGCAAAACAATGACTGCCTGAAGAGCCAATCTAAAAGTGCCTTCAGAAAGTATTCACACCACTTGACTTTTTCCACATTTTGTTGTATGGATTAAATTGAGTTTCACTGGTCTACACACAATCCCCCATAATGTGGAAGTGGAATTATGTTTCTAGAGATTTTTACAAATTAATTAAAAGTATTGTGTAAATGTTTCAATTCCTTTGTTATGGCAAGCATGAAGTTCAGGAGTAGAAATGTGCTTAACAAGTCACAAATTGCATGGACTAATCTGATAAGTGTTTAACAGGATTTTTGAATTACTATCTCATCTCTGTACCCGACACATACAGACAATTGTAAGGTCCCTCAGATGAGCAGTGAATTTCAAACACAGATTCAACAAAGACCAGGGAGGTTTTCCCATGCCTCGCAAAGAAGTGCACCTATTGGTTGGTGGGTAAAAAAACAAACAGGCATTGAATCTCCCTTTGAGCATGGTGAAGTTATTAATTACACTTTGGATGGTGTATCAATATACCAAGTCAGTACCAATATATAGGCGTCCTTCCTAATTCAGTTGCCGGAGAGGAAGGAAACCGCTCGGGGATTTCACTGAGGCCAATGGTGACTTTAAAACAGTTCAGGCTGTGATAGAAAACTGAGGATGCATCAACTACATTGTAGTTACTCCACAATACTAACCTAAATGACATAGTGAAAAGGAAGTTTGTACAGAATAAAAATATTCCAAAACATGCATCCTGTTTGCAATAAGTCACAAATAATACTGCAAAAAATGTGGCAATAAAATTGACTTTATGTCCTGAATACAAAGCGTTATATTTGGAGCAAATCCAACAACAAATAACTGAGTACCACTCTTCACATTTTCAAGCATGGTGGTGGCTACATGCCTATCATCGGCAAGGATGTTTATGATGAAAATAAACAGAATAGCTCTAAGCACAGGCAAAGTCCAAGAAGAAAACCTGGTTCAGTCTGCTTTACAGACACTGGGAGATATTCAACTTTTAGCAGGACGATAACCTAAAACACAAGGCCAAATACACACTGGAGCTGCTTACCAAGACGACATTGAATGTTCCAGAGCGCCCCAGTTAGTTTTGACTTAAAATTCTATGGCAAGACTTAAATGGCTTTGTAGCAATGATCAACAACCAACTTGACAGAGCTTGAAGACTAACATGCAATCCTGGAGTGCAAAGCATTTAGAGATTTACCCAGAAAGACTCAGCTGTAATCGCTGCCAAAGGTGATATTAACATGTATTGACTCAGGAGGTTGAATACTTAAGTAATCAATAAATCAAATCAGTCTATCATCTATACAATTTGATTACCTTTTTTTTATACAAATGTTAGAATTGGAAATATCCTTTTACATAAGGCGTTCTGTGTGGGTCCATTATTGGAATGTTCATATGTGTAATGAACCTGAAAAACCAAATCATACAGTGATATGGGCATTAAATACTGCCACAAGCCTCCTTGTCTACATTTAAATCCACACCAAGAAGTCACTTGTAGTAAAAGGATTGCCTTGTTGAATTTACCAATGAACAAAAGCACAGCATAATCCTGACGCCAAAGCTTTCGGTCGACACTTGGTGCGCCCTGCGAGTGGGGAGACAGAACAGACAAGGCAAACATTCCAATGCTGTTCCAACGCATGGTGAACTTAAACCATCTTTACCTTGTCAGCACAGTAAAAGAAACTATTAAAACATACATGTACATTATTCTGTGGCTAGAGTGTAGTTGAACCACAAAGACACAAACCAATTGAAGAAAAATAGGCAGAAAACCAGATTCGTGACTCCCCAGTTTTGCTTCTGGAGCAAAGTAAGAAGCATGTGATACATAAGAACCCATTCCAGTGCTGCATCTCAGTAGTTCAACGTGTCCTTCTCTCCTTCCCTTCATGTGTACTGATCTTTAAGAATTGAACAGGTCAATTGGAAACAACAGCTTTCACCTATCCAGTGTCATAAGATATGTGCATATGAAGGAAAAGACACAACCAGAAGCCACTTAGCTACTATTAGGACTCAATCCTGGAATGTGCTCCAAACGTCTCAGATAGCTCCCTTCATAACACATACGAGTCTAGGCGGACTTGAATGTGTATAATTTAAGTTTTTATCTTGTCCTTTCAAACGGTCAATATGGAAATCAAACAAGGAAACAAGACTTATTGAATTTGAACTCACACCAGTGGTGAATCTCAAAAGTCCTTCCTCCAGTCTTCTCCCCACCCTCTCAAAACATGGGGAAGCAAGGAGAGCATTGTTTTTTTATCTAAGGCCAGTATGCTAGGACAAAATAATCTGCAGATTTCTCATGCTAGTGACTAGTTGGAGGCAAATGATCGTGCAGAGACAAAGGATTAAGCTGTCAAAAGCTGACCAACTCCAGATATTTGTGTAAGTACAATAGAGTACCACAGTATGAGTCATAATACCCATAAAACATAGCGGTCAAACAAGAAATGGTTCCAACCGTCTTTCCACCATAGGAAATTTAGAAACACTTAAAATAAGGGATGTGTTTCATGAAGGTTTACCCTTGTGTGACGTTTCAATAACAAGTGTAAATATCTGTAGAAAAAGGTTACTTATCAATTTAGTTGCTTGCATTTAGCCCCCAAAAATGAAATGCTAATTAGCTGCTAATGTAGCTATCATAAAGAACTACAAACGCCATGATGATATGGACGCGACTGCTGAGGCAAAGGTAAGAACTAACTATGTTAGCTAATAATAATAAATTGGCAAAATGTCTTTAAATTGACAATTGAGAGTTCAGTAATATGTTTCACCTCAAAGAAAAGTGGCATGTTTAAATATGAGGTGAGGGCAAGCAGTTCAACACAGGTAGGTCACATTCACCATTTTGGGCTGTATATTATGGTATATTATGACATCACATCCACATAAGTGTGAGATTCTAGAAGTCTCATTATTTGTGAACCAATTATGATGTCACAACTGATCAATAAATTCCAAATGTTCTGTTTGAACATTCTGGCGTCTGATTGCTGAAAATAGAACACTAGTATCCAAGACAATCTAGCAGATTCCTCCTGAGATATAGTTAACACAGTAGATCAACATAAAATATAGAAAGTGCTACTCGACGAAAACGTAGTTGCAGAACGAGGTTAGAAGAAGGCCACTGTCAATCTCCTTTATGATGAGGAGATTCTTGCAGCCGCTACAGGAAGATAATGCTTTAACAGGGAACCTTGGAGCTGCCAGTAGCAACTCTGTTCAGCCTGCCCTGCCATCTCAAACCAAGGCCAATGAGAAGCTTCCAGCGCTCAAACAAAACAGTTTAAACACCTCCAGAATCCCAGTACTGGAGTTGACTGAAGAAAGAAAGGGTGCTCTGCAGCGACTTGCCAGTTTGAAGGCTGTGGAAAAGAAACCACATCCTCCCTCCAGAATCCCAGTACTGCAGAAGAAGAGGTCCATCTGCAATGGGAAGAGTCAAGGACTGCATGTAGCTCCAACATCTCAGCAGTCAGGGAAGGCTACTGTTCCTCCCATCCGGAAGCCACTGCAACCCATCCGTACCAAGAAGGATCAAACATGCGTGGTGAAAGATATCTACCTCCATAGTGCCAAGCCATTGAAGGCAGTCCATGGAGCCAATATGGTCGCCAAGATGCCACTGCCTCCCATTAGAGCCAGAGTCACTGTGCCAAACAGTGATGCCAAGAAGAAGCCATTCCAGCCAGTCAGACCAGAGGGCAGCCCTCGTCCTGCTTACAGAAGGCAGGTTGTGAAGAAACACGTTCAGTTCAAGACTCAGACACTAACTGTACAGGATCTACCGCCGTGCCCCGATGAGATGGTATGGGACGTCTTTAACTCAGAGGCTGAGCAGGTGATGGCATATATGAAGGCCAAGCTGATCAGTGTCACCCAAGAACTGAAACTGATTAAGAGTGGGGCCAAGATGGATGCTCAGGCTTTGGAGGAGAAAAACGTGAAAGTGCGGTTGAGAAAAAAGGTGGAGAAGTTCATCCAGGAGATCTGCCTGATGAAGGTGGATTCTGACCTATGGGAGATGATAAGAGATAATGAAGAAGAGGAAGAAGAGGAAGAAAGGATTAAAGAGGTGAGGAGAAATGGAGAAGAAAGCAGTGTGGCAAGTAAGCCAAAGCAGACACCCACAAGATACACTGTGAGCAAGACAAAGAAAGTCAAGAAGGGTTTGAACATGGAAGAGAAAAAGGAGGACAGACAGGTAAAGTAGTTTGACATTCCAAAGCCATGCTAACTGTTGATCTAGTGTAGTGTTGGTGATCACGTGTGTTTGTATCAGAGGAGGCTGATGGGAGGAGTTATAGGAGGATAGGATCGTTGTAATGGCTGGAATTAAATGAATTGATCGGAATCAAACGTGGTTTCCATGTGAGTGATGTGTGTGATATCGTTCCTTTTGTTCTATTCCAGCCATTACAATGAGCCCATTACAATGAGCTCCACCCACCAGCCTCATCTGGTTTGTACATATTGTATATCTTGTCTTTGTCTCCCAGATGCCCATTATTTGTCCCATCTGATAACATCCATTCATTCAGGTGGTGTTGAAACGTCGATTTGGGATGAGTGCAGCCAACTCCAAGCTGAAGCAGTGTGAGCACTGCGGCCGGTGCTTTGATCCTAGTCGCCTGGAGAAACACAGCGAGATCTGTGCCAAGCTCTCCTCCAAGAGCGCTAGACGAGGGGTCTATGACTCCACCAAGCACCGTCTCAAAGGCACTGTACTGGCTGGCTACGTGAAGCGATCCGTGGTGTGATGCACCAAGGTACCTGAGTCTGTCGCTCTTTTGTATTTTAGATTGAACAGACAGACATACAGTGACTGATAAACCACCTGCTGCCCAAATGAGGACTTCTACCTTGGAATCTGTGAGGGTTCCAATAAGAGGCAGTACTACTAGGAGGCAGTATTGTATCCAGAAACGTCTAAACCAACAGTGTTCAGCAGTTCCTCAAATCTACAGAAACACCTGTATAAAACAACTCAATAAAATCAAATCCAAACACTCATCTAAATCATTCTGTCAGATGTGTTACTAGTGCAGGAAAATAGAATAAACTAAATATTAAGAAACAAGGGAACGTATTTGTCAAATCTGAATATGAAAAGGAGTGATTTTGTTTCATGCGTTTTAAAAAAGAAAGATAAACGAATTAATTTAGTTGTATAACTTACCAAATTTACACAAATAACTGAAGTTGGTCAGCTTTTGACAGCTTAATCCTTGGACTCTCGACTCCAGGCCGGCTCAGTCCTCCACTCCTGCGCCGTGGCTCGACGACTCACTGCGAGCTCACAGAACAGGGCTCCGGGCAGCCGAGCGGAAATGGAGGAAAACTCGCCTCCCTGCGGACCTGGCATCCTTTCACGCCCTCCTCTCTACATTTTCCTCTTCTGTCTCTGCTGCTAAAGCCACTTTCTACCACTCTAAATTCCAAGCATCTGCCTCTAACCCTAGGAAGCTCTTTGCTACCTTCTCCTCCCTCCTGAATCCTCCTCCCCCTCCCCCCTCTCTGCGGATGACTTCGTCAACCATTTTGAAAAGAAGGCTGATGACATCCGATCCTCGTTTGCTAAGCCAAACGACACCGCTGGTCCTGCTCACACTGCCCTACCCTGTGCTTTGACCTCTTTCTCCCCTCTCTCTCCAGATGAAATCTTGCGTCGTGACGGCCGGCCGCCCAACAACCTGCCCACTCGCCCCTATCCCCTCCTCTCTTCTCCAGACCATTTCCGGAGACCTTCTCCCCTACCTCACCTCGCTCATCAACTCATCCTTGACCGCTGGCTACGTCCCTTCCGTCTTCAAGAGAGCGAGAGTTGCACCCCTTCTGAAAAAACCTACACTCGATCCCTCCGATATCAACAACTACAGACCAGTATCCCTTCTTTCTTTTCTCTCCAAAACTCTTGAACGTGCCGTCCTTGGCCAGCTCTCCTGCTATCTCTCTCAGAATGACCTTCTTGATCCTAATCAGTCAGGTTTCAAGACTGGGCATTCAACTGAGACTGCTCTTCTCTGTGTCACGGACACTCTCCGCACTGCTAAAGCTAACTCTCTCTCCTCTGCTCTCATCCTTCTAGACCTATCTGCTGCCTTTGATACTGTGAACCATCAGATCCTCCTCTCCACCCTCTCCGAGCTGGGCATCTCCTGCGCGGCCCACGCTTGGATTGCGTCCTACCTGACAGGTCGCTCCTACCAGGTGGCGTGGCGAGAATCTGTCTCCGCACCACGTGCTCTCACCACTGGTGTCCCCCAGGGCTCTGTTCTAGGCCCTCTCCTATTCTCACTATACACCAAGTCACTTGGCTCGGTCATATCCTCACATGGTCTCTCCTATCATTGCTACGCAGACGACACACAATTAATCTTCTCCTTTCCCCCTTCTGATAACCAGGTGGCGAATCGCATCTCTGCATGTCTGGCAGACATATCAGTGTGGATGACGGCTCACCACCTCAAGCTGAACCTCGGCAAGACGGAGCTGCTCTTCCTCCCGGGGAAGGACTGCCCGTTCCATGATCTCACCATCACGGTTGACAACTCCCTTGTGTCCTCCTCCCAGAGTGCTAAGAACCTTGGCGTGACCCTGGACAACACCCTGTCGTTCTCCACGAACATCAAGGCGGTGACCCGATCCTGTAGGTTCATGCTCTACAACATTCGCAGAGTACGACCCTGCCTCACACACGAAGCGTCGCAGGTCCTAGTCCAGGCACTTGTCATCTCCCGTCTGGATTACTGCAACTCGCTGTTGGCTGGGCTCCCTGCCTGTGCCATTAAACCCCTACAACTCATCCAGAATGCCGCAGCCCGTCTGGTGTTCAACCTTCCCAAGTTCTCTCACGTCACCCCGCTCCTCCGCTCTCTCCACTGGCTTCCAGTTGAAGCTCGCATCCGCTATAAGTCCATGGTGCTTGCCTACGGAGCTGTGAGGGGAACGGCACCTCCGTACCTTCAGGTTCTGATCAGGCCCTACACCCAAACAAGGGCACTGCGTTCATCCACCTCTGGCCTGCTCGCCTCCCTACCTCTGAGGAAGCACAGTTCTCGCTCAGCCCAGTCAAAACTGTTCGCTGCTCTGGCACCCCAATGGTGGAACAAGCTCCCTCACGACGCCAGGACAGCGGAGTCAATCACCACTTTCCGGAGACACCTGAAACCCCACCTCTTTAAAGGAATACCTGGGATAGGATAAAGTAATCCTTCTAACCCCCCCCCCCCCCCCCCCCCAAAAGATTTAGATGCACTATTGTAAAGTGGTTGTTCCACTGGATATCATAAGGTGAATGCACCAATTTGTAAGTCGCTCTGGATAAGAGCGTCTGCTAAATGACTTAAATGTAAATGTAAATAATCCATGGATGATTACAATTATAATTCGATGATGTCTGCTGGACTAGTTGACTGACCTGTAGGGCAGGCAGAATCCCGTGTCTCCCTTCTCCACCTCCTCCTTGAACTGCTGCACACAGTCCAGGAAGGCCACCATGGCATGGTCAAACTTGTTGTCCCAGAAGAAGCGCAGGCCCCCTGTACAGTACAGTGGTAGCTCCTACACACGCAAGAAGAAAGAGAGAGTGGAATGTACCATATACAACATGGCTTATTCACTGGGGTTGGCTTCGGCCAGTCTAATGAGCATTGGAAAATAGTTCACTCTTTTTTTCACAGCTCATTAAAAAAGGTTTGTTTGTCTCCATATAGTAGCCAGCGGTAAGTGTGTTCATGTACTGGACCTTTTAGTTCGAGACCTCACTTGTTGGTAACAACCATCACACCTCCTCATCCATGCTTCACGGTGGGAACCAAACATGCAGAGATCATCCGTTCACCTACTCCTCGTCTCACAAAGACACGGTGGTTGGAACCAAATCTCAAATTTGGACTCATCAGACCAAAGGATAGATTTCCACCGGCCTAATGTCCATTTCTCGTGTTTCTTGGCCCAAGCAAGTCTCTTTTTCTTATTGGTGTCCTTTAGCAGTGGTTTCTTTGCAGCAATTCGACTATGAAGGCCTGATTCACGCAGTCTCCTCTGAACAGTTGATGTTAAGACGCGTCTGCACTGCAAAAATTGAAATCTAAGTGAGATTAAATATCTTAAATACTGGCAATATATGCTTGTTTTTGGTCTGACAAGATATTTCTTCTTATCAGCCAGTTTGTATGTTGGAGCATTTCACTTGTTTCAAGCTTTTTTGTCCTTAATTATCTTAAGATAATATAACTTGTTACTGAGATTGTGTTACTGGTTCTGAGTAACTTAATGCTCAAAACTATAAATACCAGAATTATAAAGCTTTTTGATCAACACTGACAAGTACAAAACTGCTTTGTCAAAGTCAGAATTTCTTATTTCAAGCATCTTATCCTTTTCATCTCTTCACATATTAAGAACAGATAATGACCAAATGGAATTCACTGTTTTATTGTTAATCTTACACACAGCACAGCAATCATGTAGACAAAATACAGTACAGAACAAAGACAGTACACTTTTCATATCTGGGGAACACACTGAGTCATTTGAACTGTTGTCCAATTCTATTACTTCCCCAAGATGGTATTTGACTTGTACATAAGTTTGGCTCTTGTTGCTAATTGTGTAATGAGAGGTAAAACCAACCAGCTTTTCAGCATCCACTAACTCAGTGGCCTGTGCAAAGTGTGGGACCTCAACTTGATAAGACATGATGTTTCTATCAAAGCATATAGTTTGAAATGGTTGATATTCCAAACAATAAAGCCGAGAATCAACAACAAATATGTTTTTGACAGTCCAAATTCTGGCATATTACCATTCAGTACTTTTGCAAAGATCATGGACTTCTGAGTTATGTATTCATTACAACCCATTTGACTGATACAGCATGGTTAACTTCATTGAAACCTAGGAAGTCCCTCAATTTTCCACGTAACTATTGTAGATCTTTAACCTCTGATACAGGTCTCATCTCCCTTTCATTTGAAAAAGTGGGTGCATTGAACTGTCAACATTTTGGCAACTTTCATATATTTGGTTCTGATTGATCAAAGACTTGCAAATATTTTTTTTTATATTGAGCTTGGAAGCCCATTGTTTAAAGAAACATTGTTTAGACTCGAACCGCATACACATATGTCTAATCATTGGACCCAATGACTTTATCTGTGATGGCAAATGTATCATATAAAGCTGTTTAGGTGTAACATTGCGGTCTGGAAAAAGCTCCTTCCAATGCTTCAAATGATTTACAATGAGTAACTTCAACCTAGACACAGTCACAATGGAAAGAACAGGTGCAAATACTATCTGTACAATCTCTATTAGCTCAATTGTCAGTCGTATATATGCATTGACTTCCAAACTCTCCAAAACAAATGGCAATATCCTTAGCAGGACAAGCATTTGCCCAGATGACTGTTTTAGTTTTCCATCACTTGACGTTAATGTACTAACAGAAATTGGGGATGGCCGATCGCTAACATCTAGAGGGGAATACGGGAAACCAAGAATAGCAGAATTCACTGAGTCCAGATCAATCTGTCCTGACACAACAAGATGATTCAAAACACATTTGATTTCCAATGGGGTTATGCCCTCCAGAATTACATGCATGTCTTGCGGAGTTTGTTGTATGATATCAAAGGCTGAGAATTCAACTAACTTGCTCCTTCTATTGATCCCATATGTTGTTCTCAGGCTGTTGCGAAGCAAGTCAGTCTGTGCCTTTTCTATTTCATCACACTGTCTGACATGCTTCTCCAATGTCCTTTCAGTATATGCATCCTCATTGAAGTGTGACTGCATGTCCTCAAAAGAACACTCAGTGTCTGCACTTACTGTAGGCAAAGCCCACACCCTCTGAACCCTGCTAGTTCATGTTGTGCCAGGGTGTCTCCAGACAGAGAGACCATGGCACCATATATCGTTTTCTCGCCGTTAATAGTTAGCATTTTAACCCCACTGTACAATGAATGCATCCATGTCTTCCTTGATTCTATTCAATATTACATCTACACCAGATTGACAGAGGTCTGCTGATCTAGCCATGGCAAGTAGCCTGATAGCAGCCAGTTTAGACCTGTATTTTGGATTCATATTTCCTAGGGTGTAGTACACCATTAACAACTTGTTTTTTGATGCAAAGGATCCTAGTGGATTACAGATCCAGATGACAGATTCTCTGAAAATAAGGGATGTGATTTTAGAAGAGCACCATCAATAATTTAATTTAATTTAAAAAAAATGTAATCTTTAATTTAACAGGGAAAACAGACTGAGACCTGGATCTCTTTTACGGCTGTTGACATGTACAGTTTTAGGTTTACAGACAAGAACATTTCAAACATACAAAACAAAGACACAATTCAACAGAAACAATCACAGACAACATCATATTGATCCTCCATAACATTTTTGACATGGGCAAGGGACACCAGAGTGTCTAACTTAAGTTGGATCTGCAGTTTGTTCCATAAATAAGGTGCAAAGGAACTAAAGGCAGTCCTACCCAACTCTGTGGAGACCGCAGGAGTCTCTAATGTAATCCACATCTGTGATCTGGTTTTAAAATTAGTATATCTAGTGGAAATTAATGATGATATATATGGAGGTAGATTTAAAAGAAGTGCTTAATAAATAAACAAGAGAGCATGTTGCTCTCGCCTCACAGATAGAGAGGCCCAACCCACATGCTGATAAAGGATACAGTGATGAGTTTTGTAACTATCACCCGTGATAAACCTGAGTGCACAATGGTAAATAGCATCCAGTGGTTTTAATGTGTTTGCCGATGCATGCATATAGATAATATCACCATAATCTAAAACGGACATAAAAGTAGCCTGCACAATTTGTTTTCTATTTACGGAGGACAGACAAGCCCTGTTTCTGTCAAGGAACCCTATCTTGAATTTGAGCTTTTTTCCCATATCAGTAACATGGTTTTTAAAAGAAAGCCTATCATCTCACTATACCCCTAAGTATTTATATGCAGAGACCTGTTTGATTTGAGTACCATCCAAGCTAGTGATTACAAAAGTGTTTCTAACTGAGAGTTTAGACCTAGAAAAGAACAGGACGTTTGTTTTCTTAGCGTTTAAAACAAGTTTAAGCTGTAAAGGAGACCCCTGTAGTATCCTAAAATCAGACTCCAACTGCATTAAAGCTTGGTCCGCTGTTGGAGCAATAGAGTACATCACTGTGTCATCTGCATATAAATGGAATTTACAATATCTGACATCATCCCCAATGTTTTTTATATAAAGTGAGAACAATAGTGGGCCAATTATTGAACCCTGAGGGACCCCTTTAAGTAACTGTAGGGGGTCAGACTTGACCCCGTCGACCATGACGGCCTGAGTTCTATCTTTAAGATAGTCATAAAACCATCGGCAGGCATCAGTGCCCAGTCCTATAGATGACAGCTTACTCAAAAGGATAGCATGGTCTACAGTGTCAAAAGCTTTTGACAAATCTACATGGGGGTAGCATGCTTACTTGGTTTGCCAACTTTCCAATTCAAATGAACGTTAGCTAACGTTAGCTTGCTAAGGAGAAAGATAGACGGGTGTAAACAAATGAACATTACCTTTTAATTCTGCGGTTGATATATGGTCCATGCCTGGATATGTGTCATCCATTCCATCTTCATTCATGGTGTTGTTAGATGACTCAAAGATTTGGACCGTATTTGACTTTTTAGTTTTTTAGGCCTCTCTTATTTAGCTAGATAATGTGATGAACGTACGTCAGTTAAGCAATATCACAAGAGAGGGAGTGCTGAATATCAGCACGGCTGTGATTCGGTCGTAGGTACGAGGCCGCAGGCCAAAGATAATAATATTCAGTATAACAGCACGACCTCGAGTGTGATATTGCTTTTATACAACACTTCTACAAGCGCAATTTCTTAGTTAACAGTAATAAGCAACAACAGATTATGATTTGTTTATTTATTTCATCATTTATTTGGCTCCGCCAACACACATAGTTCCCCAACTGGTCTGGGACTGGACTGTTGCCAAGCAACACATATACATTTTCCTCCACACTAGCTTGCTACTGCTACTTTGTGTAGGTCGACACGTTACCGTCCTCTCCTGACGACCATTCATCATTTAACTCAAATGTTATTTGTGGAAATATGTTCATATTTGCCGTGCGAAGTTTGTTACAATTTAAGATAGATAACGATTGTTAATGTAATTAACGGTTATTAGAACACCTGTAAAGCGGAGTGATACATGTATAGTTAAAAGTCCCAGTGGTGTTGTTCTCTACTCCAATAAATTACTTGGTTTTATTATAAATACTGAACATCATTTTCACTTCTTTCTGCCCTTTTCATCGAAAGCAGTGGGAACGTTTTACTTGCGTTTAGTAACGTTCAAGATGCTTTGACGGTGCGTTATCTGCTGCGTTTTTATTACTTTTTCATTGAAACTGTTATTGAGCCATATCAATAGATTTTACCGTCGCAGCCCTGATTTCTGGCTGCTCTGTGGTATTGACGGATGCACTGAGGAATATAGTGTACAATTCCTTCCATCATGTAAAGAGAAACCACCTTCAACACCTACTTGATTGCACCCGACCAGATGAACATCCATCGGAGGAAAGCCAAGCACCACCGGAACAAGTAAGTAGCTAGCTAGCATTTTTTTTGTTCTCTGGACTTAACATTTTTTTTTATGAACAGACGATACACGGACCAAAGTCATACTGTCCATTAGGCTATTCGATCATTGTAGCCATAATGACTCTTATGGCTAAAGCTGGGTTTATGTGAAATAATCGATGATAAATAGGAACAAAACACTTGAATAGCACTATTGGTGACACTAAATACAATTTCAAATCATCTGTTTCTTTGATGTGTGGTACACAGGACAACATTCAACCCGATAGTCTTCTAGCTAACTCCAGCATCACTGATCAGCAACTCCATCCATCTGACTCAGATGATGGGCAAAGGGGCATTGACCAACATGGAGCTGTCACAGTGCAACAGGTAAGTTACTCGGTTGGTGGCAATCTACTGAAATTTACCATATTTTTTTTACTTAGATTTACTAATAGCATTCATAGTCAGTCTTCACAACCACTTCTCCTGTCACAAACATTATACTTGTCATGAACTTGTAATGTCCAGCCTCAGGATACTACATTCAATGTCAACATTTTTTTTAGAATCTGACAACACATGCCACTGCTTTTGTGATAAATGCCAGAGCCAAGCATCATCTCTCACAGGTAAGATACTTTTTCTGAACAGAGCAGAGCATTTGGTTTGTTACATTATGCAGATCATTTTGTAGTGGTTCAGTGATGGTTGAGTTCATTCTCAGTGCTAGGTTGTCCACCTTACTATTGTTGACCTCTTATGTCCTTATGTTAATGAATATGTCATAAGAAAACCTGAATATCATAGGTATACATGATGGTGTGTTCCAACCTCCATGATTGATGACATCCCCACCTCTCTCACTGTCTCATTTTCAGAAAGGTGTGAATGACATTGTTGCTGGGGTACAGCAGTATCAATCATCACTATTGGACAACCTCAGGAAGCAGATGGAGGCAGTGCTAAAGAAGCATTCAGGAAGCACATCAGGTCAACTTGAAAAAGATGCAATGGATATAGTTGACAATTTCATTGACCCTTTTGCTGGCGTTGCAACATTTAGATAGGACAGTGTTACTAAGAAGCAGTTTACTGTTTGGAAGCAGAGGAAATTCCAATTGCTGGAACCATATGCAGGATGAAATGTGGAGGATCAAAAGACATTTTCATCAAAGACAAATTATTTTATTATGTACCATTAGTCAAAAGTCTAGAGCAGTTCTTATCACACCCAAGGATTTTGTCTATGGTTGAAAAGGGACCCCGCAGGGCAAGTTTTTTTCATGACATTGTTGATGGTGCTCTTCTAAAATCACATCCCTTATTTTCAGAGAAACCAAATGCATTGCAGATTTTTCTGTACACGGATGAAATAGAGATCTGTAACCCACTAGGATCCTTTGCATCAAAAAACAAGTTGTTAATGGTGTACTACACCCTAGGAAATATGAATCCAAAATACAGGTCTAAACTGGCTGCTATCAGGCTACTTGCCATGGCTAGATCAGCAGACCTCTGTCAATCTGGTGTAGATGTAATATTGAATAGAATCAAGGAAGACATGGATGTATCCATATGTGAACTGATTGCTCCCTATCTATCGTCAGAGCTCGTGCTGCTAGGTGACCTAAACTGGGACATGCTTAATACCCTAGCCATCCTACAATCTTAGCTTGATGCCCTCAATCTCACACAAATTATCAATAAACCTAACAGGTACCACCCCAAAGCTGTAAACACGGGCAACCTCATAGATATCATCCTAACCAACTTGCCCTCTAAATACATCTCTGCTGTTTTCAACCAAGATCTCAGCGATCACGGCCTCATTGCCTGCAACCGTAATAGGTCAGCGGTCAAACGACCTCCCCTCATCACTGTCAAACGCTCCCTGAAACATTTCAGCGAGTAGGCCTTTCTAATCGACCTGGCCTGGGTATCCTGGAAGGATATTGACCTCATCCCTTCAGTAGAGGATGCCTGGTTATTTTTTTTCAATGCCTTCCTCACCATCTTAAATAAGCATGCCCCATTCAAGAAATTTAGAACCAAGAACAAATATAGCCCTTGGTTCTCTCCAGACCTGACTGCCCTTAACCAACACAAAAACATCCTGTGGTGTTCCGCATTAGCATCGAACAGCCCCCGTGATATGCAACTTTTCAGGGAAGTTAGAAACCAATATACACAGGCAGTTAGAAAAGCCAAGGCTAGCTTTTTCAAGCAGAAATTTGCTTTCTGCAACACAAACTCAAAAAAGTTCTGGGACACAGTAAAGTCCTTGGAGAATAAGAGCACCTCCTCCCAGCTGCCCACTGCACTGAGGATAGGAAACTCTGTCACCACCGATAAATCCACTATAATTGAGAATTTCAATAAGCATTTTTCTACGGCTGGCCAAGCTTTCCACCTGGCTCCCCCTACCCCGGTCAACAGCACCGCACCCCCACAGCAACTTGCCCAAGCCTTCCCCATTTCTCCTTCTCCCAAATCCAGTCAGCTGATGTTCTGAAAGAGGTGCAAAGTCTGGACCCCTACAAATCAGCCGGGCTAGAGAATCTGGACCCTTTCTAAAATTATCTGCCGAAATTGTTGCAACCCCTATTACTAGCCTGTTCAACCTCTCTTTCGTGTCATCTTAGATTCCCAAAGATTGGAAAGCAGCTGCGGTCATCCCCCTCTTCAAAGGGGGATACACTCTTGACCCAAACTGCTACAGACCTTTATCTATCCTACCCTGCCTCTCTAAAGTCTTCGAAAGCCAGGTCAACAAACAGATTACCGACCATTTCGAATGCCACCGGACCTTCTACACTATGCAATCTGGTTTCAGAGCTGGTCATGGGTGCACCTGAGCCACGCTCAAGGTCCTAAACGATATCTTAATCGCCATCGATAAGAAACAATACTGTGCAGCTGTATTCATTGACCTGGCCAAGGCTTTCGACTCTGTCAGTCATCACATCCTAATCGGCAGACTCAACAGCCTTGGTTTCTTAAATGATGGCCTCGCCTGGTTCACCAACTACTCTGATAGAGTTCAGTGTGCAAATCAGAGGGCCTGTTGTCCGGGCCTCTGGCAGGCTCTATGTGGGTGCCACAGGGTTCAATTCTTGGGCCGACTCTTTTCTCTGTATACATCAATGATGTCGCTCTTGCTGCTGGTGAGTCTCTGATCCACCTCTACGCAGACGACACCATTCTGTATACTTCGGGCCCTTCTTTGGACACTTTGTTAACTACCCTCCAGACGAGCTTCAATGCCACACAACTCTCCTTCCGTGGCCTCCAACTGCTCTTAAATACAAGTAGAACTAAATGCATGCTCTTCAACCGATTGCTGCCTGCACCTTCCCGCCCGTCCAGCATCACTACTCTGGACGGTTCTGACTTAGAATATGTGGACAACTACAAATACCTAGGTGTCTGGTTAGACTGTAAACTCTCCTTCCAGATTCATATCAAACATCTTCAATCCAAAGTTACATCTAGAATTGGCTTCCTATTTCGCAACAAAGCATCTTTCACTCATGCTGCCAAACATACCCTTGTAAAACTGACCATCCTACCGATCCTCGACTTCGGCGATGTCATTTACAAAATAGCCTCCAATACCCTACTCAATAAATTGGATGCAGTCTATCACAGTGCCATCCGTTTGTCACCAAAGCCCCATATACTACCCACCACTGCGACCTGTACGCTCTCATTGGCTGGCCCTCGCTTCATACTCGTCGCCAAACCCACTGGCTCCAGGTCATCTACAAGACCCTGCTAGGTAAAGTTCCCCCATATCTCAGCTCGCTGTTCACCATAGCAGCACCCACCTGTAGCACGCGCTCCAGCAGGTATATCTCTCTGGTCACGCCCAAAGCCAATTCCTCCTTCGGCCGCCTCTCCTTCCAGTTCTCTGCTTCCAATGACTGGAACGAACTACAAAAATCTCTAAAACTGGAAACGCTTATCTCCCTCACTAGCTTTAAGCACCAGCTGTCAAAGCAGCTCACAGAGTACTGCACCTGCACATAGCCCATCTATAATTTAGCCCAAACAACTACCTCTTCCCCTACTGTATTTATTTATTTATTTTGCTCCTTTGCACCCCATTATTTGTACTTTGCACTTTCTTCTACTGCAAATCTACCATTCCAGTGTTTTACTTGCTATATTGTATTTACCTCGCCACCATGGCATTTTTTGCCTTTACCTCCCTTATCTCACCTCATTTGCTCACTTTGTATATAGACTTATTTTTCTACTATATTATTGACTGTATGTTTGTTTTACTCCATGTGTAACTCTGTGTTGTATGTGTCAAACTGCTTTGCTTTATCTTGGCCAGGTCGAATCTGTAAAGGAGAACTTGTTCTCAACTTGCCTACCTGGTTAAATAAAGGTAAAATAAAAAAAAATTGTACAGTGGGGTTAAAATGCTAACTATTAACGGAGAGAAAACGATATATGGTGCCATGGTCTCTCTGTCTGGAGACACCCTGGCACAACATGAACTAGCAGGGTTCAGAGGGTGTGGGCTTTGCCTACAGTAAGTGCAGACACTGAGTGTTCTTTTGAGGACATGCAGTCACACTTCAATGAGGATGCATATACTGAAAGGACATTGGAGAAGCATGTCAGACAGTGTGATGAAATAGAAAAGGCACAGACTGACTTGCTTCGCAACAGCCTGAGAACAACATATGGGATCAATAGAAGGAGCAAGTTAGTTGAATTCTCAGCCTTTGATATCATACAACAAACTTCGCAAGACATTATGCATGTAATTCTGGAGGGCATAACCCCATTGGAAATCAAATGTGTTTTGAATCATCTTGTTGTGTCAGGACAGATTGATCTGGACTCAGTGAATTCTGCTATTCTTGGTTTCTCTTATTCCCCTCTAGATGTTAGAGATCGGCCATCCCCAATTTCTGTTAGTACATTAACGTCAAGTGATGGAAAACTAAAACAGTCATCTGGGCAAATGCTCGTCTTGCTAAGGATATTGCCATTTGTTTTGGAGAGTTTGGAAGTCAATGCATATATACGACTGACAATTGAGCTAATAGAGATTGTACAGATAGTATTTGCATCTGTTCTTTCCATTGTGACTGTGTCTAGGTTGAAATTACTCATTGTAAATCATTTGAAGCATTGGAAAGAGCTTTTTCCAGACCGCAATGTTACACCTAAACAGCATTATATGATACATTTGCCATCACAGATAAAGTCATTGTGTCCCATGGTTAGACATACAGTGAGGGAAGAAAGTGTTTGATCCCCTGCTGATTTGTATGTTTGCCCAATGACAAAGAAATTATCAGTCTATAATTTTAATGGTAGCTTTATTTGAACAGTGAGAGACAGAATAACAACACAAAAATCCAGAAAAACACATGTCAAAAATGTTATAAATTGATTTGCATTTTAATGAGGGAAATAAGTATTTGACCGCTCTGCAAAACATGACTTAGTACTTGGTGGCAAAACCCTTGTTGGCAATCACAGAGGTCAGACGTTTCTTGTAGTTGGCCACCAGGTTTGCACACATCTCAGGAGGGATTTTGTCCCAATCCTCTTTGCAGATCTTCTCCAAGTCATTAAGGTTTCGAGGCTGATGTTTGGCAACTCGAACCTTCAGCTCCCTCCACAGATTTTCTATGGGATTAAGGTCTGGAGACTGGCTAGGCCACTCCAGGACCTTAATGTGCTTCTTCTTGCGCCACTTCTTTGTTGCCTTGGCCATGTGTTTTGGGTCATTGTCATGCTGGAATACCCATCCACGACCCATTTTCAAGGCCCTGGCTGAGGGAAGGAGGTTCTCACCCAAGATTTGACGGTACATGGCCCCGTCCATCATCCCTTTGATGCGGTGAAGTTGTCCTGTCCCCTTAGCAGAAAAACACCCCTAAAGCATAATGTTTCCACCTCCATGTTTGACGGTGGGGATGGTGTTCTTGGGGTCATAGGCAGCATTCCTCCTCCTCCAAACACGGCGAGTTGAGTTGATGCCAAAGAGCTCCATTTTGGTCTCATCTGACCACAACACTTTCACCCAGTTGTCCTCTGAATCATTCAGATGTTCATTGGCAAACTTCAGACGGGCATGTATATGTGCTTTCTTGAGCAGGGGACCTTGCAGGAATTCAGTCCTTCACGGCGTAGTGTGTTACCAATTGTTTTCTTGGTGACTATGGTCCCAGCTGCCTTGACATTCTTTACAAGATCCTCCCGTGTAGTTCTGGTCTGATTCCTCACCGTTCTCATGATCATTGCAACTCCACGAGGTGAGATCTTGCATGGAGCCCCAGGCCGAGGAAGATTGAAGTTCTTTTGTGTTTCTTCCATTTGCGAATAATCGCACCAACTGTTGTCACCTTCTCACCAAGCTGCTTGGCAATGGTCTTGTAGCCCATTCCAGCCTTGTAGGTCTACAATCTTGTCCCTGACATCCTTGGAGAGCACTTTGGTCTTGGCCATGGTGGAGAGTTTGGAATCTGATTGATTGCTTCTGTGGACAGGTGTCTTTTATACAGGTAACAAGATGGGATTAGGAACACTCCCTTTAAGAGTGTGCTCCTAATCTCAGCTCGTTACCTGTATAAAATACACCTGGGAGTCAGAAATCTTTCTGATTGAGAGGGGGTCAAATACTTATTTCCCTCATTAAAATACAAATCAATTTCTAACATTTTTGACATGCATTTTTCTGGATTATTTTGTTGTTATTCTGTCTCTCACTGTTCAAATAATACCTACCATTAAAATTACAGACTGATAATTTCTTTGTCAGTGGGCAAACGTACAAAATCAGCAGGGGATCAAACACTTTTTTCCCTCACTGTATGTGTATGCGGTTTGAGTCTAAACATTGTTTCTTTAAACAATGGGCTTCCAAGTTGAATTTAAAAAGTATTTGTAAGTCTTTGATCAATCAGAACCAAATATATGAAAGCTGCCAAAATGTAATCAGTTCAATGCACCCAGTTTTTTCAAATGAAAGGGAGATGGGACCTGTATCAGAGGTTAAAGATCTACAATAGTTACGTGGGAAATTGAGGGACTTCCTAGGTTTCAAAGAGGTAAACCATGCTGTATCACTGAAATGGCTTGTAATCAATTCTAATAAATACATAACTCAGAAGTCCATGATCTGAATGGTAATATGGCAGAATTTGGACTGGTCAAAAACATATTGCTTATTGATTCTGGGCTTTATTGTTTGGAATTTCAACCATTTCAAACTAGACGCTTTGATAGAAACATCATGGCTTATCAAGTTGAGGTCCCACACTTTGCACAGGCCACTGAGTTAGTGGATGCTGAAAAGCTGATTGATTTTACCTCTCATTACACAATTAGCAACAAGAGCCAAACTTATGTACAAGTCAAATACCATCTTGGGGAAGTAATAGAATTGGACAACAGTTCAAATGACTCATTGTGTTCCCCAGATATGAAAAGTGTACTGTCTTTGTTCTGTACTGTATTTTGTCTACATGATTGCTGTGCTGTGTGTATGATTGACAATAAAACAGTGAATTCCATTTGGTCATTAATTGTTCTTAATATGTGAAGAGATGAAAAGGATAAGATGCTTGAAATAAGAAATTCTGACTTTGACAAAGCAGTTTTGTACTTGTCAGAGTTGATCAAACGGCTTTATAATTCTGTTAATTATAGTTTTGAGCATTAAGTTACTCAGAACCAATAACACAATCTCAGTAACAAGTTATATTATCTTAAGATAATTAGGGACAAAAAAGCTTGAAACAAGTGAAATGCTCCAACCAAAAACAAGCATATACTGCCAGTATTTAAGATATTTAGTCTTACTTATATTTCAATTTTTGCAGTGCAGACGTATCTTAACATCAACTGTTCATAGGAGACTGCGTGAATCAGGCCTTCAGAGTCGAATTGCTGCAAAGAAACCACTGAAGGACACCAATAAGAAGAAGAGACTTGCTTGGGCCAAGAAACACGAGCAATGAACATTAGACCGGTGGAAATCTATCCTTTGGTCTGATGAGTCCAAATTTGAGATTTGGTTCCAACCGCCGTGTCTTTGTGAGACAAGGAGTAGGTGAACGGATGATCTCTGCATGTTTGGTTCCCACAGTGAAGCATGGATGAGGAGGTGTGATGGTTGTTACCAACAAGTGAGGTCTCGAACTAAAAGGTACAGTACATGAACACATTTACCGCTGGCTACTATATGGAGACAAACAACAAACCTTTTTTAATGAGCTGTGAAAAAAAGAGTGAACTATTTTCCAATGCTCATTAGACTGGCCGAAGCCAACCCCAGTGAATAAGCCATGTTGTATATGGCACATTCCACTCTCTCTTTCTTCTTGTGTGTAGGAGCTACCACTGTACTGTACAGGGGGCCTGCGCTTCTTCTGGGACAACAAGTTTGACCATGCCATGGTGGCCTTCCTAGACTGTGTGCAGCAGTTCAAGGAGGAGGTGGAGAAGGGAGACACGGGATTCTGCCTGCACTACAGGTCAGTCAACTAGTCTAGCAGATATCATCGAATTGTAATTGTAATCATCCATGGATTATGTCGACAGTCCAAGGATAAAGCTGTCAAAAGCTGACCAACTTCAGTTATTTGTGTAAATTTGGTAAGTTATACAACTAAATTAATTAGTTCATGTTTCTTCATTTTTCCAATTCATAAAAAAAAATCACTCCTTTTCATATTCAGATTTCACAAATACGTTCCCTTGTTTCTTAATATTTAGTTTATTCTATTTTCCTGCACTAGTAACACATCTGACAGAATGATTTAGATGAGTGTTTGGATTTGATTTTATTGAGGTGTTTTATACAGGTGTTTCTGTAGATTTGAGGAACTGCTGAACACTGTTGGTTTAGACGTTTCTGGATACAATACTGCCTCCTAGTAGTACTGCCTCTTATTGGAACCCTCACAGATTCCAAGGTAGAAGTCCTAATTTGGGCAGCAGGTGGTTTATCAGTCACTGTATGTCTGTCTGTTCAATCCAAAATACAAAAGAGTGACAGACTCAGGTCCCTTGGTGCATCACACCACGGATCGCTTCACGTAGCCAGCCAGTACAGTGCCTTTGAGACGGTGCTTGGTGGAGTCATAGACCCCCCGTCTAGAGCTCTTGGAGGAGAGCTTGGCACAGATCTCGCTGTGTTTCTCCAGGCGACTAGAATCAAAGCACCGGCCGCAGTGCTCACACTGATTCAGCTTGGAGTTGGCTGCACTCATCCCAAATCGACGTTTCAACACCACCTGAATGAATGGATGTTATCAGATGGGACAAATAATGGGCAGCTGGGCAACAAAGACAAGATATACAACATGTACAAACCAGATGAGGCTGGTGGGAGGAGCTCATTGTAATGGCTGGAATAGAACAAAAGGAACGGTATCACACACATCAATCACATGGAAACCATGTTTGATTGCGATCAATTCATTTCATTCCAGCCATTACAATGATCCTATCCTCCTATAACTCCTCCCATCAGCCTCCTCTAATACAAACACACGTGATCACCAACACTACACTAGATCAACAGTTAGCATGGCTTTGGAATGTCAAACTACTTTACCTGTCTGTCCTCCTTTTTCTCTTCCACGTTCAAACCCTTCTTGACTTCCTTTGGCTTGCTCACAGTGTATCTTGTGGCTGTCTGCTTTGGCTTACTTGCCACACTGCTTTCTTCTCCATTTCTCCTCACCTCTTTAATCCTTTCTTCCTCTTCTTCCTCTTCTTCGTTATCTCTTATCATCTCCCATAGGTCAGAATCCACCTTCATCAGGCAGATCTCCTGGATGAACTTCTCCACCTTTTTTCTCAACCGCACTTTCGCGTTTTTCTCCTCCAAAGCCTGAGCATCCATCTTGGCCCCACTTTTAATCAGTTTCAGTTCTTGGGTGACACTGATCAGCTTGGCCTTCATGTATGCCATCACCTGCTCAGCCTCTGAGTTAAAGACGTCCCATACCATCTCATCGGGGCACGGCGGTAGATCCTGTACAGTTAGTGTCTGAGTCTTGAACTGAACGTGTTTCTTCACAACCTGCCTTCTGTACTTTGAAGCAGCAGGACGAGGGCTGCCCTCTGGTCTGACTGGCTGGAATGGCTTCTTCTTGTCGTCATTGTTTGGCACAGTGACTCTGGCTCTAATGGGAGGCAGTGGAATCTTGGCGACCATATTGGCTCCATGGACTGCCTTCAATGGCTTGGCACTATGGAGGTAGATGTCTTTCACCACACAGGTTTGATCCCTCTTGGTACGGATGGGTTGCAGTGGCTTCCGTATGGGAGGAACAGTAGCCTTCCCTGACTGCTGAGGTGTTGAAGCTACATGCAGTCCTTGACTCTTCCCATTGCAGATGGACCTCTTCTTCTGCAGTACTGGGATTCTGGAGGGAGGATGTGGTTTCTTTTCCACAGCCTTCAAACTGGCAAGTCGCTGCAGAGCACCCTTTCTTTCTTCAGTCAACTCCAGTACTGGGATTCTGGAGGTGTTTAAACTGTTTTGTTTGATCGCCGGAAGCTTCTCAGTGGCCTTGGGTTGAGATGGCAAGGCAGGCTGAACGGAGTTGCTACTGGCAGCTCCAAGGTTCCCTGTTAAAGCATTATGTTCCTGTAGCGGCTGCAAGAATCTCCTCATCATCAAGGAGATTGACAGTGGCCTTTTAACCCCTTTCTGCAATTAAGTTTTCATCTAGTAGCATTTTCTATATTTTATGGTGATCTACTGTGTTAACTATATCTCAGGAGGAATCTGCTTGATTGTCTTGGATACTAGTGTTCTATTTTCAGCAGTCAGACACCAGAATGTTCAAACAGAACATTTGGAATTTATTGATCAGTTGTGACATCATAATTGGTTCACAAATAATGAGACTTCTAGAATCTCACACACTTATGTGGATGTGATGTCATAATAGACCATAATATGCAGCCCAAAATGGTGACCTACCTGTGTTAAACTGCTTGCCCTCATCTCATATTTAAACATGCCACTTTTCTTTGAGGTGAAACATATTACTGAACTCTGAATTGTCAATTTAAAGACATTTTGCCAATTTATTCATTACTAAATTTAGCAAACATAGTTAGTTCAGAGATTCTTACCTTTGCCTCAGCAGTCTCGTCCAGATCATCATGGCATTTGTAGTTCTTTATGATAGCCACATTAGCAGCCAATTAGCATTTCATTTTTGGGGGCTAAATACCGGCAAATATATTGATAAGTCACCTTGTCCTACAGATATTTACACGGTTATCGAAACGTCACACAAGGGTAAGCCTACATGAAACACATCCCTAATTTTAAGTGTTTCAAAAAATTTCTATGGGGAAAAACCGATGGTGAAAAAACAGTTGGAACCATTTCCTTGTTTGACCGCTATGTTTTATGGGTATTATGACACATACTGTGGTATGACACATTACAGAAATAACTGGAGTTGGTCAGCTTTTGACAGCTTAATCCTTTGCCTCCAACTAGTCACTAGCATGAGACATCTGCAGATGATTTTGTCTTAGCGTCCTGGCCTTAGATTTTTTTTTTTAAATGTGGTGTTAGCAGCTGTAGATGTTTCACCAGTTTCTTTCATACCCTTCAAGAAATAAACACTTGGGGGTTTGAGTTTTAATGCACCTTTTTCTTTTATGGGTCAGGATGGATGTCGAGAAGGGCAAGATTGAGGACACAGGAGGCAGCGGCGGCTCCTACTCCATCAAGACCCAGTTCAACTCAGAGGAGCAGTGGACCAAGGCGCTCAAATTCATGTTGACCAACCTCAAGTGGGGCCTGGCGTGGGTGTCGTCTCAGTTTTACAACCGATAGATGAGGACTCACCCTGGGTGTGCCCCTTGACCCTTCTAAAACCACCATTTCGTCACAATGTGTGACTCTCAAAAATTCTTATACAATGCTCTCCTTGCTTCCCTATGATGTTTTGAGAGGGTAGGGAGAAACCTGGAGGAAGGACTTTTGAGATTCACCACTGGTGTGAGTTCTAATTCAATAAGTCTTGTTTCCTTGTTTGATTTCCATATTGACCGTTTGAAAGGACAAGATAAAAACTTAAATTATACACATTGAAGTCCACCTAGACTCGTATGTGTTATGAAGGGAGATATCTGAGACTTTTGGAGCACATTCCAGGATTGAGTCCTAATAGTAGCTAAGTGGCTTCTGGTTGTGTCTTTTCCTTCATATGCACATATCTTGACACTGGATAGGTGAAAGCTGTTGAGAAGCCGCACCACCTTCCCTTCCGTCTGCCATTTTCTTTCTCCAGCAGTTGGCTGGCAGTCCTCAGTTTTGAAAGAAAGGCTTTTTTATAAATTCTTGCTTGAGTTGTATCATAAGTTGAGCTCTATATATTTCCAAATAATATAATCAATTGCACCCCTCCTCAAATGAAGGGGGAGTTTCTATTTTTGATGACCAAAGTTGAAGGCATGCCTGGCTGATACAACACTGTTACGTTTTACACACATCTAAACTGTCAAGTGAAAGAAAGAGGTCATTATCACTAGGATCATCACTTTTGACTGATTTGATCAGATTTAAATATTTTCTTGGATATTGGACTGGGAGTTTACTTTATTTGGATGGTTGTCCATATTTTTTCATGAGGCTTTCCCCCAAAATGGAGAGGGAGAGACTTAATAGAAATGCATATAAACCATTTAACCGACTTTTGGTCTGACTTTGTGGTTTGTTAGCAAGGAGTTACGTCAAATATAATTCTCATTTATTGCAAATTGTGCAGTATAAAAAAGTTATTTTTGTGAAATGTGATTTCACGCTTGAGCATAGATGTGTTGTTTACCAGAGAAAAGCAGAATAGCCTAACTGGTAATACTTAAACATAGTCATACAGAGCTAGCTACATGCTACGTACAAGGCTAGCAACCCAATGACTGCCTGAAGAGCCAATCTAAAAGTGCATTCAGAAAGTATTCACACCACTTGACTTTTTCCACATTTTGTTGTTTGGATTAAATTGAGTTTCACTGGCCTACACACAATCCCCCATAATGTGAAAGTGGAATTATGTTTCTAGAGATTTTTACAAATTAATTAAAAGTATTGTGTTAATAAGTTTCAATTCCTTTGTGATGGCAAGCATGAAGTTCAGGAGTAAAAATGTGTTTAACAAGCCACAAATTGCATGGACTCATCTGATAAGTGTTTAACAGGATTTTTTAATTACTATCTCATTTCTGTACCCGACACATACAGACAATTGTAAGGTCCCTCAGATGAGCAGTGAATTTCAAACACAGATTCAACCAAAGACCAGGGAGGTTTTCCCATGTCTCGCAAAAAAAGTGCACCTATTGGTTGGTGGGTAAAAAAACAAACAGGCATTGAATATCCCTTTGAGCATTGTGAAGTTGATAATTACACTTTGGATGGTGTATCAATATACCCAGTCAATACCAAGATATAGGCGTCCTTCCTAACTCAGTTGCCTGAGAGGAAGGAAACCGCTCAGGGATTTCACTGAGGCCAATGGTGACTTTAAAAATATTTAACGGCGGTGATTGTCACGTCCTGACCAGTAAAGGGGTCATTTGTCATTGTAGTATGGTCAGGGCATGGCGGGGGGTGTTTGTTTTGTGTGTGTTGGGGTTTTTGGTCTAAGAGATTTTGGTTCTAGTTTTTATTTTCTATGTTTCGTTTTCAAGGTTGACGGGGGGGACACGACCCCCCCATCCTGGGAAAAATATGATTTGTCCCCCCCAATATATCACTGAAACATAACTATGTAATTTAAATAATATTAATAATACTGTGACGTAGAAGTCCGTCACTGGCCGCGGGCAGCATTTGGTACCTTAACGCACACACATTCATTACTCCTCCCTGCTCCATTATCAGACAAGTTAACAATGTGGGTCGACACACAAGTTAACTTCTCTATCTTAGTACATACATTTCACATTTACGTCAGTAACCGGTTAGGGTATAAAGAAATAAACAGACAAGTGTTCATATTTAATATAAGCAATATTTATTATACTTAGATGTTATGGATGAGCGCATTGTTTGTTCTGTTCCTCTCTCTCTCCATCGCTGTAGCTTCGGGGTATGCTGGATAAGGACCCGAGCTAAGGGAATTGGGCTTACTTTGTAGTGCCTGTCCGGAATGGCTCATTAATGTAAATGGGCATATTGGAAGACACTGTCAGTAGTGTCATTTTGTAAATGTTATATTGTGATGTTGTTTCATAAAGTGTTGCAATGTATATATTTTGGTATGTGTAGATAAATGGAAACTGTAGGTTGAATAGGTAATTGCTTAATTAATTAGTGTTAATTGTTCTGAGGGGAGGGGCTACCCCTACAAAAGGAGCCTCTCTTTCAGTTCATTGAGAGGCATTTTGGATTGAGCTGTGGGTGGGGCAGCTTTGTTTTTAAGCTGTCCCATAAGGTATACGTTTGATGGCAGTACTGTTGTTTTTGTTCCGGAATCACTATGTAAATAAACACCTTTGCACAGAAGAACTTTTGCGGCTCCGCCATCTTTTTATTTTTTTATAGAGGTTAGGTTTTCCAGTTTAGCCTTCTGGCCTACTCTACGTGACATATGGTGGCAGCAGTGGGATGGCGCACCGCAAATCAGTGAATTCCAACAAGAGAGGTAAAGGAATGAGTACAGGATTGCGTTCTCAGCAGCAGCATCAACTGTCAGAAAAGGTAATTGAAGTTGAAACGGGGTGGAATACCATGGAATCTTCTGGTGAAGAGGTTAATTATGAGAAACTAGGAGCCCGATCAAGGGGCCAAACACAACCAGAACTGTTTGAGCTACTGGTTGAACCAGCAGATACAGCCATAAGAGACCAGCTGACTGGAGGAGCAGTTGGGGGACCAGAACCACACCCAACCATGGTAGCCCTTTTCCAGCAACTTTTCACCTGCCTTGAGAAGAGCGACGAAGACCTCAAGCAGGAGTTTCGGGTCCTACGCCAATCTATCCTCACAGCTCCTCACCAAGCAGAACTCGTCAGGGAGAGCCCAAGATTGGGTCTGCCAACACCAGGACGACAAAGGCTTGACGCAGCAGGGACTTCAACTCCACAGCAGGATCCCCAAGCAGTAATGAGGCCAGCCCCAGCACCCGGAGACCAGTCCAGCAGTGTTAACGTTCATCTTCCAGCATTCCTGAGGAAGGAGCCAAAGATGCCCTCATACCAGCAGGGGGAGGACATTGAAAACTACTTGCTGAGGTTTGAGCGAATGGCCAAGACGTGGCAGTGGCCGGCGGTAGAGTGGGCCTGCAGGCTTGTCCCATTGCTCACGGGCAAGGCCTTAGAGGCTTACACAGCAATGGATGAGGGGCTGTCCAACGTCTACAAGGGCTTGAAGGAAGCGCTGCTGGTGAAGTTTGACATCTCCCCGGAGACCTACCGTCAACGCTTTAGAGCTGCATTGACGCCATCGGGTGAGTCGCCGACAGAGACGTACCACCGCCTCAAGGGTCTCTACCGACGATGGGTTCGACCAGAGGAGAAGACACAGGACGAGATCGGTGAGGTCATCATCCTCGAGCAACTTCTACAAGTTCTACCACACGACATTCAAACCTGGGTCCGAGAGCACGAGCCCAAGGACGGGCTTATGGCGGCCAAGCTTGCGCTGCAGTACCTTAATGCACGTAAAGGGGGCCCACCACGACCTGCAGCACCCGCTCCAAGGAGTCTCCGAGACACAAGGGACATCAGAGATACCCGAGATGGTGGAGGTAACTCTGGGGGTTATGTGTCTGGGAGGAGGGAGGTAAGGGATCATGCAGTTCGCTCTGATGGGAGGGGTCTGACCTGTTTTTACTGCCGACAGCAGGGGCACAAGGCTTCAATGTGTCCGCTACGTAAATCCAAGCTCTCAGGTTACTGTTATGTGCCCAGAGAGGGGGATGGTGTTCAGAATAGACAGACTGGGGAAGGGTCAGTCTTGGTACCTGTAAAAGTGAATGGTAAAAGTCTTACTGCAATGATTGACACCGGCAGTTCCCTGTCGTTGATCAGAAAATGTAATGTACCTGTTAATGACATTGATTACGGTCACCAGACACTGATCCAATGTGTCCATGGTGACCAGTCACAGCAGCCCACAGCTGAACTCACAGTGGAGATTCAGGGTCAGAAATACCTCCTCAAAGTTGGGGTAATGGAGAAGCTACCTTTTGAGATGATTTTGGGGAGGGATGTGCCTGTACTCTCTGATCTGTTGGGAAGTGTGGGGGGTCAGCTATATGAGCAGTCAGTTTGCCAGTCTGATGTTCAGTTGTCACTCGTGCCCAGGCCAAAGCTGGTTTACAACCTCTGCCTGACTTGTGTGATAGTCTGTGTGAGGGGGGAACCAAAGGGCCCAGAAAGTCACGCCGCCAGCGGCGTCTTGAGAAGTATGTGGGAACCCCTGTACCTGTTGCTGATGTGTCTGGGTTAGAAGTGCAATGGGAAGTTCCACAAAATTTTGCTACACTGCAGAAGTCTGATGCAACCTTGAAAGGTTTATTTGATAAGGCCTTAGCTGGGGACAGGCAATCTTCATGTGGGGGAATATACACAGTAGACAACCACATACTCTACCTTGGGTCAGAAGCAGATAGCAGGAAGTTAGTGGTGCCATCTACATGTAGACCACTTGTTCTCAACCTTGCACATACAGTTCCATGGGCAGGCCATCTAGGGCAACATAAGACCTATCTTAGGCTAGGCTCCCGTTTCTTTTGGCCCTCCATGTATACTGATGTACAAACATACTGCAAAACATGCCCCACGTGCCAGAAAACCAGTGCTGTCCGTAGGTCTGACCGGGCTCCTCTATGTTCACTGCCAGTTATCTCTACCCCATTCAAGAGAATTGCAAAGGACATTGTTGGACCCTTGGAAAAGAGTAGTGCAGGTTACCAGTATATATTGGTGATCTGTGACTATGCCACCCGGTTCCCAGAAGCCTTCCCACTCCGTTCCATAACCACTCCAAAAATAATCAGTGCTCTTGTTCAGCTCTTTTCTCGTGTAGGAATCCCAGATGAAATCCTGACGGACCAAGGCACAAACTTCACTTCACGACTGATGGTTCAACTCCACCGACAGCTGGGCATTAAAGGCTTGAGGACCACTCCCTACCATCCCCAAACGGATGGGCTCGTAGAGAGATTCAATCAAACGCTCAAGAACATGCTGAGGAAGTTTGTGGCTGACACTGGTAAAGACTGGGATAAGTGGTTACCCTTTCTGCTTTTTGCTTACAGGGAGGTGCCTCAGGCATCGACAGGTTTCTCGCCATTCGAACTCCTCTATGGATGGCCAGTGCAGGGACCACTGGACCTGCTGAAGAAGTGCTGGGAAGGTTCCCCAGTAGCTACCTCAGGACAGGGGATTGTCCAGTACGTTCTCCAGATGCGAGACAGGCTGGAGCGGTACCGAGAGGAAGCTAGGGCAAACCTTCAGCAAGCCCAGAAGGCCCAGAAGCGAGGTTATGACCAGCACGCTCGCAACAGAGAGTTTAAGCCAGGACAGAAAGTCCTGCTCCTCCTTCCCTCGTCTACCAGCAAGCTCCTTGCGCAGTGGCAAGGGCCGTACCTAATCGGGAGGAAGATGGGTCCGGTGACCTACGAGGTGCTGCACCCAGACAAGGGTAAGGAGAAGCAAACCTACCATGTGAACCTCCTCAAGGCCTGGGAGGAGAAAGAGGAACTCTCCAAGGTAAAATCCTTTCTGGTCAGCAGAGTCGAAGAAGAGGATGAGTCAGATGGGGTCACAGAGGCATGGAAAGGACGAGCAGAGGTCATACTGGCTCACCTAGAAGAAGACAAGCAAGATGAGCTGAAGCAGCTGTTTGGCAAGTATCCGGCCCTCTTCAGTCAGAGGCCAGGAAGAACCAAAGTCCTGGAACACGTCATTCGTTTGAAGCCTGGCCAGAACCCTGTCCGCCAGCATCCTTACCGTGTGCCTGAGAGGCTGGTGGTAGCCCTCAAAGAAGAGGTCCACACCATGATCGAGATGGATGTTGTCGAGCCATCATCAAGTGAATGGAGCAGCCCTATTGTCATTGTCCCAAAGAAGGATGGCTCTTTGCGTGTCTGCATGGACTTCCGTAAGGTGAATGCCATCTCCCAGTTTGATGCCTACCCCATGCCCCGCATTGACGACCTACTGGAGAGAATCGGTAGAGCTCATTACATCACCACATTGGATCTCTGCAAAGGGTACTGGCAGGTGCCCCTGGACGAACAATCCAAGGCCTACACTGCGTTCCGGACACCGATGGGCCTGTTCCAGTTTAAGGTCATGCCGTTTGGCCTTCATGGGGCCCCTGCGACTTTCCAGAGGCTGATGGACAAGGTCCTCCAGGACTGTGATGATTACTGTGCTGCTTACTTGGACGACGTGGTGATCTACAGCCACTCCTGGGAGGAGCACATACAGCATCTTAGCAGAGTCCTGGGGAAGATCCATGATGCAGGCCTCACGCTTAACCTCCTGAAGTGTGAGTGGGCAAAACAGGAGACAAAGTACCTGGGTTACCAGCTGGGTAAGGGTGAAGTTCGACCTCAGGTGGACAAAGTGGAGTCCATCAGGAACAGCCCTCAACCCAGAACCAAGACACAGGTGAAGTCCTTCCTAGGTCTGGCAGGATGGTACCGGAGATTCATTCCGCAGTTTTCGACCATCGCTGTCCCTCTGACCAACCTCACTTCAAAGGTGGCCAGCAACCCTGTGAAGTGGACTGAGTGTGAGGAAGCCTTCAGGATACTGAAAAAACAACTGTGCTCATTCCCTGTTCTCCAGACCCCTGATTTTCAGAAGAGGTTTCTCGTGCAGGTGGACGCTTCGGCTGTGGGAATTGGAGCTGTACTGGCCCAAGGGGAGCCAGGAGAAGAGCTTCCTGTACTGTACCTGAGTCGGAAGCTGTTGCCGAGGGAAACCAGGTATTCGACAATCGAGAAGGAGTGCCTGGCTATAAAGTGGGCCCTAGATAGCCTCCGTTACTACCTTCTTGGGAGGGAATTTGACCTGCACACAGACCACAGAGCACTGACCTGGATCCAGACCATGAAGGACCGGAATTCTCGTGTGACCAGGTGGTATCTGGAGCTCCAGCCCTTCAGGTTCTCTGTCCGTCACAAGAGGAAAACCTGGTTCAGTCTGCTTTACAGACACTGGGAGATATTCAACTTTTAGCAGAACAATGACCTAAAACACAAGGCCAAATACACACTGGAGTTGCTTACCAAGGCAACATTGAATGTTCTGGAGCGCCCTAGTTAGTTTTGACTTAAATCGGCTTGAAATTCTATGGCAACTTAAATGGCTTTGTAGCAATGATCAACAACAAACTTGACAGAGCTTGAAGACTAACATGCAATCCTGGTGTGCAAAGCATTTAGAGACTTACCCAGAAAGAGGCCTGAGAGGCTGGTGGTAGCCCTCAAAGAAGAGGTCCACACCATGATCGAGATGGATGTTGTCGAGCCATCATCAAGTGAATGGAGCAGCCCTATTGTCATTGTCCCAAAGAAGGATGGCTCTTTGCGTGTCTGCATGGACTTCCGTAAGGTGAATGCCATCTCCCAGTTTGATGCCTACCCCATGCCCCGCATTGACGACCTACTGGAGAGAATCGGTAGAGCTCATTACATCACCACATTGGATCTCTGCAAAGGGTACTGGCAGGTGCCCCTGGACGAACAATCCAAGGCCTACACTGCGTTCCGGACACCGATGGGCCTGTTCCAGTTTAAGGTCATGCCGTTTGGCCTTCATGGGGCCCCTGCGACTTTCCAGAGGCTGATGGACAAGGTCCTCCAGGACTGTGATGATTACTGTGCTGCTTACTTGGACGACGTGGTGATCTACAGCCACTCCTGGGAGGAGCACATACAGCATCTTAGCAGAGTCCTGGGGAAGATCCATGATGCAGGCCTCACGCTTAACCTCCTGAAGTGTGAGTGGGCAAAACAGGAGACAAAGTACCTGGGTTACCAGCTGGGTAAGGGTGAAGTTCGACCTCAGGTGGACAAAGTGGAGTCCATCAGGAACAGCCCTCAACCCAGAACCAAGACACAGGTGAAGTCCTTCCTAGGTCTGGCAGGATGGTACCGGAGATTCATTCCGCAGTTTTCGACCATCGCTGTCCCTCTGACCAACCTCACTTCAAAGGTGGCCAGCAACCCTGTGAAGTGGACTGAGTGTGAGGAAGCCTTCAGGATACTGAAAAAACAACTGTGCTCATTCCCTGTTCTCCAGACCCCTGATTTTCAGAAGAGGTTTCTCGTGCAGGTGGACGCTTCGGCTGTGGGAATTGGAGCTGTACTGGCCCAAGGGGAGCCAGGAGAAGAGCTTCCTGTACTGTACCTGAGTCGGAAGCTGTTGCCGAGGGAAACCAGGTATTCGACAATCGAGAAGGAGTGCCTGGCTATAAAGTGGGCCCTAGATAGCCTCCGTTACTACCTTCTTGGGAGGGAATTTGACCTGCACACAGACCACAGAGCACTGACCTGGATCCAGACCATGAAGGACCGGAATTCTCGTGTGACCAGGTGGTATCTGGAGCTCCAGCCCTTCAGGTTCTCTGTCCGTCACAAGGCAGGAAAAGAAAACGTCACGGCGGACTACCTATCCAGGCTCCCAAACCTGGTCGCTTCAGGAGAGGAGGAAGGTAATGTGACGTAGAAGTCCGTCACTGGCCGCGGGCAGCATTTGGTACCTTAACGCACACACATTCATTACTCCTCCCTGCTCCATTATCAGACAAGTTAACAATGTGGGTCGACACACAAGTTAACTTCTCTATCTTAGTACATACATTTCACACTTACGTCAGTAACCGGTTAGGGTATAAAGAAATAAACAGACAAGTGTTCATATTTAATATAAGCAATATTTATTATACTTAGATGTTATGGATGAGCGCATTGTTTGTTCTGTTCCTCTCTCTCTCCATCGCTGTAGCTTCGGGGTATGCTGGATAAGGACCCGAGCTAAGGGAATTGGGCTTACTTTGTAGTGCCTGTCCGGAATGGCTCATTAATGTAAATGGGCATATTGGAAGACACTGTCAGTAGTGTCATTTTGTAAATGTTATATTGTGATGTTGTTTCATAAAGTGTTGCAATGTATATATTTTGGTATGTGTAGATAAATGGAAACTGTAGGTTGAATAGGTAATTGCTTAATTAATTAGTGTTAATTGTTCTGAGGGGAGGGGCTACCCCTACAAAAGGAGCCTCTCTTTCAGTTCATTGAGAGGCATTTTGGATTGAGCTGTGGGTGGGGCAGCTTTGTTTTTAAGCTGTCCCATAAGGTATACGTTTGATGGCAGTACTGTTGTTTTTGTTCCGGAATCACTATGTAAATAAACACCTTTGCACAGAAGAACTTTTGCGGCTCCGCCATCTTTTTATTTTTTATAGAGGTTAGGTTTTCCAGTTTAGCCTTCTGGCCTACTCTATGTGACAAATACGCAATGAAAGCAATTGTGCTGATTATAGACACTTAATAGCGCGTTTTTAAGTTTCAAAAGATTGCGACCCCCCCCCCCACCCTTTTCCTCACAATGGTTTGCTCCACTGGCAAGGTAACAGAGGGGTCGTAGCCACTGTCTGAAAGGCACTCAATGAACGTAACTGACGTGAGGTTAATCCAGTCAATCGCGCACACACACTAGCTGAATATGCAGAGCTAGCGCGCAAATATTAACTATTAAGCTAGCTAGTACCTATTCCATTTATGTGGCCTTGTCAAAGATGGAATCTTTGCTATCGTCAATTTATTCCAAGATCAGCATGCAGATGATGTAAGTTAGTGCTTCAAAGTCCCTGTGATAAGGTTTGCGATAAACTGAAGTCCAAACTGAACAGAACTACACTCTCTTCTACCATTGTCTTAAATATATTTAATGGTCTCGTTGCAAAAGCTAAATTGTCGCAAGGGAACTTTAATTTATTTATTTTATTTAACCCGGGTAGCAAAGATTATAGCAAACACCACTGAAACTGAATTGGTGCTCGCTAGCTTTGCAAAATCAGCTATTGTTGGAAGCCAGCCAATATGAAACAAAATATTAAAATTACAAAAGGTTGCAGCATATGTTGTGTAAATGGTGAACTCATACAGCTGTCAACTCTTGTCATTTTAATCCGTTTCACATTTGCTAGCTACCTTTTAGATCGAAGCCCAAATAGAATGATAAAAGATAAGATGATAGAAGCCCATCTCCTACTGTAAATAACCTACATACTGTGTGTGTGTGTGTGTGTGTGTGTGTGTGTGTGTGTGTAGCCAGCCAGCCAGGTAGAAAAATGGCAGAAAAATAAAAGACGGACATCAGAGTATTTTTCAGTACACCAAAACGCAAAGTAAGAACCCTAGTAGCCTAATATCTCAAAGACTAGTTGATAAAATGTTCATAAGAAATAAATGAAATTCTAATGGAAATGTTTCAGAATGATGTCATTAGGCAGAGCAGGCAACAGATGGCACACAGACAGCAGAGTTGGGGACAGATATGCAGGGACAGACTGGCAGAGACGGAGTCTCAGGTAAGTTTGTTGAGTCTTTGTTTGGCAACATTATGAAAGGTTCTCAATTTTTTTGACTTGTAAAACTATGTGTTACAGCACTACTTTTGGTGTCCCCCTCAGGAATTGCTCTTGAGAGAATTTCATGTAATTGTCCCCCCCAAAGTTGATATCAGATTTTCGCCCCTGGGCGAGTGTGGTTTCCAATCAGAGGCAGGTGTCTTTCGTGGTCTCTGATTGGAAGCCATACTTAGGCAGCCTGTTTTCCTTTGGGTTGTGTGGGTGGTTATTTTCTGTATAGCCTGTGTGCCTTATGGAACTGTTTCGTCGTCTACATGCCTGTCATCGGCAAAGATGTTTATGATGAAAAAACAGAATAGCGCTAAGCACAGGCAAAATCCTAGAGGAAAACCTGGTTCAGTCTGCTTTACAGACACTGGGAGATATTCAACTTTTAGCAGAACAATGACCTAAAACACAAGGCCAAATACACACTGGAGTTGCTTACCAAGGCAACATTGAATGTTCTGGAGCGCCCTAGTTAGTTTTGACTTAAATCGGCTTGAAATTCTATGGCAACTTATGGCTTTGTAGCAATGATCAACAACCAACTTGACAGAGCTTGAAGACTAACATGCAATCCTGGTGTGCAAAGCATTTAGAGACTTACCCAGAAAGACTCTCAGCCCGAATTAACATGTATTGACTCAAGAGGTTGAATACTTACGTAATCAATAAATCAATCGATCTATCTATACACTTTTATGACCTTTTTTTATACAAATGTTAGAATTGGAAATATCCTTTTACATAAGGCGTTCTGTGTGGGTCCATTATTGACATGTTCATAAATGTAATGAACCTGAAAACCAAATCATACAGTGATTTAGGCATTAAATACTGCCACAAGCCTCCTTGTCTACATTTATATCCACACCAAGGAGTCACTTGTAGTAAAACGATTGCCTTGTTGAATTTGCCAATGAACAAAAGCACAGCATAATCCTGACGCCAAAGCTTTCGGGAGACACTTGGTGCGAGTGGGGAGACAGAACAGACAAGGCAAACGTTCCAATGCTGTTCCAATGCATGGTGAACTTAAACCATCTTTACCTCGTCAGCACAGTAAAAGAAAAACAATTAAAACATACATGTACATTATTCTGTGGCTAGAGTGTAGTTGAACCACAAAGACACAAACCAATTGAAGAAAAATAGTCAGAAAACCAGATTCGTGACTCCCCAGTTTTGCTTCTGGAGCAAAGTAAGAAGCATGTGATACATAAGAACCCATTCCAGTGCTGCATCTCAGTAGTTCAACGTGTCCTTCTCTCCTTCCCTTCATGTGTACTGATCTTTAAGAATTGAACAGGTCAATTGGAAACAACAGCTTTCACCTATCCAGTGTCATAAGATATGTGCATATGAAGGAAAAGACACAACCAGAAGCCACTTAGCTACTATTAAGACTCAAGCCTGGAATGTGCTCCAAACGTCTCAGATATCTCCCTTCATAACACCTACGAGTCTAGGCGGACTTGAATGTGTATAATTTAACTGTTTTTAATCTTGTCCTTTCAAATGGTCAATATAGAAATCAAACAAGGAAACAAGACTTCTTCGATTGGAACTCAAACCAGTGGTGAATCTCAAAAGTCCTTCCTCCAGTCAAGGAGAGCATGGTTTTTTTTATCTAAGGCCAGTATGCTAGGACAAAATAATCTGCAGATTTCTCATGCTAGTGACTAGTTGGAGGCAAATGATCGTGCAGAGACAAAGGATTAAGCTGTCAAAAGCTGACCAACTCCAGTTATTTGTGTAAGTACAATAGAGTGCCACAGTATGAGTCATAATACCCATAAAACATAGCGGTCAAACAAGAAATGGTTCCAACCGTCTTTCCACCATAGGAAATTTTAGAAACACTTAAAATAAGGGATGTGTTTCATGAAGGTTTACCCTTGTGTGACGTTTCAATAACAAGTGTAAATATCTGTAGAAAAAGGTTACTTATCAATTTAGTTGCTTGCATTTAGCCCCCAAAAATGAAATGCTAATTATCTGCTAATGTGGCTATCACAAAGAACTACAAACGCCATGATGATCTGGACGCGACTGCCGAGGCAAAGGTAAGAACTAACTATGTTAGCTAAATTTAGACATGAATAAATTGGCAAAATGTCTTTAAATTGACAATTCAGAGAGTTCAGTAATATGTTTCACCTCAAAGAAAAGTGGCATGTTTAAATATGAGATGAGGGCAAGCAGTTCAACACAGGTAGGTCACATTCACCATTTTGGGCTGCATATTATGGTCTATTATGACATCACATCCACATAAGTGTGTGAGATTCTAGAAGTCTCATTATTTATGAACATATTATGATGTCAAAACTGATCAATAAATTCCAAATGTTCTGTTTGAACATTCTGGTGTCTGATTGCTGAAAATAGAACACTAGTATCCAAGACAATCTAGCAGATTCCTCCTGAGATATAGTTAACACAGTAGATCACCATAAAATATAGAAAGGACTACTAGACTACAACTTAGTTGCAGAACGAGGTTAGAAGAAGGCCACTGTCAATCTCCTTGATGATGAGGAGATTCTTGCAGCCGCTAATGGAAGATAATTCTTTAACAGGGAACCTTGGAGCTGCCAGTAGCAACTCCGTTCAGCCTGCCCTGCCATCTCAACCCAAGGCCACTGAGAAGCTTCCAGCGCTCAAACAAAACAGTTTAAATACCTCCACAATACCAGTACTGGAGTTGACTGAAGAAAGAAAGGATGCTCTGCAGCGACTTGCCAGTTTGAAGGCTGTGGAAAAGAAACCACATCCTCCCTCCAGAATCCCAGTACTTCAGAAGAAGAGGTCCATCTGCAATTGGAAGAGTCAAGGACTGCATGTAGCTCCAACATCTCAGCAGTCAGGGAAGGCTACTGTTCTTCCCATCCGGAAGCCACTGCAACCCATCCGTACCAAGAGGGATCAAACATGCGTGGTGAAAGACATCTACCTCCATAGTGCCAAGCCATTGAAGGCAGTCCATGAAGCCAATATGGTCGCCAAGATGCCACTGCCTCCCATTAGAGCTAGTCACTGTGCCGAACAATTATGCCAAGAAGAAGCCATTCCAGCCAGTCAGACCAGAGGGCAGCCCTCGTCCTGCTTACAGAAGGCAGGTTGTGAAGAAACACGTTCAGATCAAGACTCAGACCCTAACTGTACAGGATCTACCGCCATGCCCCGATGAGATGGTATGGGACGTCTTTAACTCAGAGGCTGAGCAGGTGATGGCATATATGAAGGCCAAGCTGATCAGTGTCACCCAAGAATTGAAACTGATTAAGAGTGGGGCCAAGATGGATGCTCAGGCTTTGGAGGAGAAAAACGCGAAAGTGCGGTTGAGAAAAAAGGTGGAGAAGTTCATCCAGGAGATCTGCCTGATGAAGGTGGATTCTGACCTATGGGAGATGATAAGAGATAACGAAGAAGAGGAAGAAAGGATTAAAGAGGTGAGGAGAAATGGAGAAGAAAGCAGTGTGGCAAGTAAGCCAAAGCAGACAGCCACAAGATACACTGTGAGCAAGCCAAAGGAAGTCAAGAAGGGTTTGAACATGGAAGAGAAAAAGGAGGACAGACAGGTAAAGTAGCTTGACATTCCAAAGCCATGCTAACTGCTGATCTAGTGTAGTGTTGGTGATCACGTACGTTTGTATCAGAGGAGGCTGATGGGAGGAGTTATACGAGGATAGGATCGTTGTAATGGCTGGAATGAAATTAATTGATCGGAATCAAACGTGGTTTCCATGTGATTGATGTGTGTGATACCGTTCCTTTTGTTCTATTCCAACCATTACAATGAGCCCATTACAATGAGCTCCTCCCACCAGCCTCATCCGGTTTGTAAATATTGTATATCTTATCTTTGTTGCCAAGCTGCCCATTATTTGACCCATCTGATAACATCCATTCATTCAGGTGGTGTTGAAACGTCGATTTGGGATGAGTGCAGCCAACTCCAAGCTGAAGCAGTGTGAGCACTGCGGCCGGTGCTTTGATCCTAGTCGCCTGGAGAAACACAGCGAGATCTGTGCCAAGCTCTCCTCCAAGAGCTCTAGACGAGGGGTCTATGACTCCACCAAGCACCGTCTCAAAGGCACTGTACTGGCTGGCTACGTGAAGCGATCCGTGGTGTGATGCACCAAGGGACCTGAGTCTGTCGCTCTTTTGTATTTTGTATTGAACAGACAGACATACAGTGACTGATAAACCACCTGCTGCTCAAATGAGGACTTCTACCTTGGAATCTGTGAGGGTTCCAATAAGAGGCAGTACTACTAGGAGGCAGTATTGTATCCAGAAACGTCTAAACCAACAGTGTTCAGCAGTTCCTCAAATCTACAGAAACACCTGTATAAACACCTCAATAAAATCAAATCCAAATACTCATCTGAATCATTCTGTTAGATGTGTTACTAGTGCAGGAAAGTAGAATAAATACAATTTTAAGAAACAAGGGAACGTATTTCTGAAATCTGAATATGAAAAGGAGTGATTTTTTTATGATTTGGAAAAATGAAGAAAGATAAACTAGCCACACGGACCCTTCAGTTGGTAGAGCATGGTGTTTGCAACACCAGGGTTGTGGGTTCGATTCCCACGGGGGACCAGTAAGGAGAAAAAATGTATGAAATGTATGCATTCACTACTGTAAGTCGCTCTGGATAAGAGCGTCTGCTAAATGACTAAAATGTAAATGATACCAAATTTACACAGTTAACTGAAGTTGGTCAGCTTTTGACAGCTTAATCCTTGGTCTCTCGGCATAATCCATAGATGATTACAATTATAATTCGATGATGTCTGCTGGACTAGTTGACTGACCTGTAGGACAGGCAGAATCCCGTGTCTCCCTTCTCCACCTCCTCCTTGAACTGCTGCACACAGTCCAGGAAGGCCACCATGGCATGGTCAAACTTGTTGTCCCAGAAGAAGTGCAGGCCCCCTGAACAATACAGTGGTAGCTCCTACACACGCAAGAAGAGAGTGGAATGTACCATATACAACATGGCCTATTCACTGGGGTTGGCTTGGGCCAGTCTAATGAGCATTGGAAAATAGTTCACTCTTTTTTTTCACAGCTCATTAAAAATTGTTTGTTGTTTGTCTCCTTATACACTGCAAAAATGTAAATCTAAGTGAAATTAAATATCTTAAATCAAGGCTATATGCTTGTTTTTTGCCTGACAATATATTTCTTGTCAGCCAGTTTTTATGTTGGAACATTTCACTTGTTTCAAGCTTTTTTGTCCTTAATTATCTTAAGATAATATAATTTGTTACTGAGATTGTGTTACTGGTTCTGAGTAACTTAATGCTCGAAACTAGAACTATAAAGCTGTTTGATCAACACTGACAAGTACAAAACTGATTTGTCAAAGTCTGAATTTCTTATTTCAAGCATCTTATCCTTTTCATCTCTTCACATATTAAGAACAGATAATGACCAAATGGAATTCACTGTTTTATTGTTAATCTTACACACAGCACAGCAATCATGTAGACAAAATACAGTACAGAACAAAGACAGTACACTTTTCATGTCTGGGGAACACACCGAGTCATTTGAACTGTTGTACAATTCTATTACTTCCCCAAGATGGTATTTAACTTGTACATAAGTTTGGCTCTTGTTGCTAATTGTGTAATATTGAGGTAAAATCAACCAGCTTTTCAGCATCCACTAACTCAGTAGCCTGTGCAAAGTGTGGGACCTCAACTTGATAAGCCATGATGTTTCTATCAAAGTGTATAGTTTGAAATGGTTGATATTCCAAACAATATAGCCTAGAATCAACAAGAAATATGTTTTTCACTAGTCCAAATTCTGCATATTACCATTCAGTACTTTGGCAAAGATCATGGACTTCTGAGTTATGTATTTTATTTGAATTGATTACAAGCCATTTGAGTGATACAGCATGGTTTACTTCATTGAAACCTAGGAAGTCCCTCAATTTCCCACGTAACTATTGTAGATCTTTAACCTCTGATACAGGTCCCATCTCCCTTTCATTTGAAAAAACTGGGTGCATTGAACTGTCAACATTTTGGCAGCTTTCATATATTTGGTTCTGATTGATCAAAGACTTGCAAATATTTTTTAAATTGAGCTTGGAAGCCCATTTGTTTAAAGGAACAATGTTTAGACTCGAACTGCATACACATATGTCTAACCATTGGACCCAATGACTTTATCTGTGATGGCAAATGTATCATATAAAGCTGTTTAGGTGTAACATTGCGGTCTGGAAAAAGCTCCTTCCAATGCTTCAAATGATTTACAATGAGTAACTTCAACCTAGACACAGTCACAATGGAAAGAACAGGTGCAAATACTATCTGTACAATCTCTATTAGCTCAATTGTCAGTCGTATATATGCATTGACTTCCAAACTCTCCAAAACAAATGGCAATATCCTTAGCAGGACAAGCATTTGCCCAGATGACTGTTTTAGTTTTCCATCACTTGACGTAAATGTACTAACAGAAATTGGGGATGGCCGATCGCTAACATCTAGAGGGGAATAAGGGAAACCAAGAATAGCAGAATTCACTGAGTCCAGATCAATCTGTCCTGACACAACAAGATGATTCAAAATACATTGGGGCTATGCCCTCCAGAATTACATGCATAATGTCTTGCGGAGTTTGTTGTATGATATCAAAGGCTGAGAACTCAACTAACTTGCTCCTTCTATTGATCCCATATGTTGTTCTCAGGCTGTTGCGAAGCAAGTCAGTCTGTGCCTTTTCTATTTCATCACACTGTCTGACATGCTTCTCCAATGTCCTTTCAGTATATGCATCCTCATTGAAGTGTGACTGCATGTCCTCAAAAGAACACTCAGTGTCTGCACTTACTGTAGGCAAAGCCCACACCCTCTGAACCCTGCTAGTTCATGTTGTGCCAGGGTGTCTCCAGAGAGAGAGACCATGGCACCATATATTGTTTTCTCGCCGTTAATAGTTAGCATTTTAAGCCCACTGTACAATGAATGCATCCATGTCTTCCATGATTCTATTCAATATTACATCTACACCAGATTGACGGAGGTCTGCTGATCTAGCCATGGCAAGTAGCCTGATAGCAGCCAGTTTAGAACTGTATTTTGGATTTATATTTCCTAGGGTGTAGTACACCATTAACAACTTGTTTTTTGATGCAAAGGATCCTAGTGGATTACAGATCTCTATTTCATCCGTGTACAGAACAATCTGCAATGCATTTGGTTTCTCTGAAAATAAGGGATGTGATTTTAGAAGAGCACCATCAACAATGTCATGAAAAAAACTTGCCCTGCACATCTGGGGTCCCTTTTCAACCATAGACAAAATCGTTGGGTGTGATAAGAACTGCTCTAGACTTTTGACTAATGGTACATAATAAAATAATTTGTCTTTGATGAAAATGTCTTTTGATCCTCCACATTTCATCCTGCATATGGTTCCAGCAATTGGAATTTCCTCTGCATCCAAACAGCTTCTTAATAACACTGTCCTGTCTAAATGTTGCAACGCCAGCAAAAGGGTCAATGAAATTGTCAAATATATCCATTGCATCTTTTTCAAGTTGACCTGATGTGCTTCCTGAATGCTTCTTTAGCACTGCCTCCATCTGCTTCCTGAGGTTGTCCAATAGTGATGATTGATACTGCTGTACCCCAGCAACAATATCATTCACACCTTTCTGAAAATGAGACAGTGAGAGAGGTGGGGATGTCATCAATCATGGAGGTTGGAACACACCATCATGTATACCTATGATATTCACATTTTCTTATGGCATATTCATTAACATAAGGACATAAGGGATCAACAATAGTAAGGTGGACAACCTAGCACTGAGAATGAACTCAACCATCACTGAACCACTACAAAATGCTCTGCATAATGTAACAAACCAAATGCTCTGTTCAGAAAAAGCATCTTACCTGTGAGAGATGATGCTTGGCTCTGGTATTTATCACAAAAGCAGTGGCATGTGTTATCAGATTCTAAAAGAAATGTTGACATTGAATGTAGTATCCTGAGGCTGGACATTACAAGTTCATGACAAGTATAATGTTTGTGACAGGAGAAGTGGTTGTGAAGACTGACTATGAATGCTATTAGTAAATCTAAGTACTTAAAAAAATATGGTAAATTTCAGTAGATTGCCACCAACCGAGTAACTTACTTGTTGCACTGTAACAGCTCCATGTTGGTCAATGACCCTTTGCCCATCATCTGAGTCAGATGGATGGAGTTGCTGATCAGTGATGCTGGAGTTAGCTAGAAGACTATCGGGTTGAATGTTGTCCTGTGAACCACACATCAAAGAAACAGATGATTATTTGAAATTGTATTTAGTGTCACCAATAGTGCTATTTAAGTGTTTTGTTCCTATTTATCATCGATTATTTTCACATTAAACCCAGCTTTAGCCATAAGAGTCATTATGGCTACAATGATCGAATAGCCTAATGGACAGTATGACTTTGGTCCGTGTATCGTCTGTTCATAAAAAAAAAATGTTAAGTCCAGAGAACAAAAAAAATGCTAGCTAGCTACTTACTTGTTCCGGTGGTGCTTGGCTTTCCTCCGATGGCTGTTCATCTGGTCGGGTGCAATCAAGTAGGTGTTGAAGGTGGTTTCTCTTTACATGATGGAAGGAATTGTACACTATATTCCTCAGTGCATCCGTCAATACCACAGAGCAACCAGAAATCAGGGCTGCGACTGTGAAATCTATTGATATGGCTCAATAACAGTTTCAATTAAAAAGTAATAAAAACGCAGCAGATAACGCACCGTCAAAGCATCTTGAACGTTACTAAACGCAAGTAAAACGTTCCCACTGCTTTCGATGAAAAGGGCGGAAAGAAGTGAAAATGATGTTCAGTATTTATAATAAAACCAAGTAATTTATTGGAGTAGAGAACAACACCACTGGGACTTTTAACTATACATGTATCACTCCGCTTTACAGGTGTTCTAATAACCGTTAATTACATTAACAATCGTTCTCTATCTTAAATTGTAACAAACTTCGCACCGCAAATATGAACATATTTCCACAAATAACATTTGAGTTAAATTATGAATGGTCGTCAAGAGAGGACGGTAACGTGTAGACCTACACAAAGTAGCAGTAGCAAGCTAGTGTGGAGGAAAATGTATATGTGTTGCTTGGCAACAGTCCAGTCCCAGACCAGTTGGGGAACTATGTGTTGCCGGAGCCAAATAAATGATGAAATAAATAAACAAATCATAATCTGTTGTCGCTTATTACTGTTAACTATGAAATTGCGCTTGTAGAACTGTTTTATAAAAGCAATATCACACTCGAGGTCGTGCTGTTATACTCAATATTAATATCTTTGGCCTGCGGCCTCGTACCTACGACCGAATCACAGCCGTGCTGATATTCAGCACTCCCTCTCGTGTGATATTGCTTAACTGACGTACGTTCATCACATTATCTAGCTAAATAAGAGAGGCCTAAAAAACTAAAAAGTCAAATACGGTCCAAATCTTTCATTCATCTAACAGCACCATGAATGAAGATGGAATGGATGACACATATCCAGGCATGGACCATATATCAACCGCAGTATTAAAAGGTAATGTTCATTTGTTTACACCGTCTACCTTTCTCCTTAGCAAGCTAACGTTAGCTAACGTTCATTTGAATTGGAAAGTTGGCAAACCAAGTTAGCATGCTAATTTTAACAAGGTAACGTTGCCTTTTTGCAGTTAACTGCACGAACGGCCATTCGTTGAAAAAACTTGAACTTTGGTTAGATTGAGTGCTTTATTGCCAGAAATAGTGTTAATGAGGTGTAAATGTGCCCTAATGACTGACACCGTCGATTATTTAGCTTCGCCGTCTTTGGCGCCCTTTCTATTGACAATAGAAAATCAATAGAAATAGCGCCAAAGACGGCGAAGCTAAATTATCGGTGGTGTCAGTCATTGTCTACAATCTTAGCTAGGCAAGCAAAGATTAACAAAGGTTTTCAATATGGGAGACAATTTAGCATTAACGTTAGTTTCATTAGCTTGCACTATCTTTTGGTTTAAAGTAATTGACTTAAACGTTAATGATATACTAGTAGTCTAATTTTGTTAGCTAACATTAGCTAGCTTGGTAAATCATTCCTGCATTAACTGGAAAGGGAAGACAGTATGCTAATGTCTCATAACCTATATCAACCTGACACTTTGCGTCTATAAACTATGATTTAGTTGCTAATTACTTAACTATTTACCATGTGGTTACATGTCTTTTTCAGCTGCTAATATAAGCACAGACATGCTGCCCAGCCTCTAAGGAGGATTTACATTATCTCTTTCCCGGTCCAGAGCACTTCTTCAGAAGGAGAACCATTTGGAGATTTACTCATGGTGAAAATGAGGTCATGTTAGATTTTGACATTTGGGAGACATTTAATCTAACCATGCAGACAGTGTTTCCTGTTATCAAAGTAGCATTTCCTGGCCATCATTACAATACATGTATCTACAGATCTACTTGTTTTGGTGTTTGCTGTTAGGTTGTTGTTACAGTGTGGTGTTCTTTGCCTTTATAATTACTATAGAATAAATGTATGTCTTATACAGGGTGAAGAATCAGACCTGTGTAGACCAGGCACCACCTCTGGGACCTGGAGAGATCCCCACTATCTAGATGCAGCACCCCAGAGGTTGAACAGTTGGGTGGTAAGTACACAAATTGAAATAGTGGATAGTGTTTCCTTATAAATGCAACTTCTACTACTACTCTAAATGAGGGACTAGAAACCAAGTGACTATTTAGTCTTCAGTGTTTCCTGTGGAATGAGAGGTTTGGGGGGGTAGTACCAGCGGAATCACTGGTCTTAATTTCAGTCTACATTTTTAAATGTTAATTGGTCGGGTTTGTGATGTTTTCTGGCATCAGAAACTACTGAGAGGCCTACAGAACCAGGCGAGACATTATAAAACTCTACAGGATATGTACAATACCAAGGCCAGACCCAACCAGAAGGATGTTTCCCAGCTCCTGGACCTTGAATTCCAAGCAAGACGGGCCTTCATCGACTCTGATGCTACTAAGGAGCAGGACAGGCCTACCAAGATACTTCAAGGGTATCCCTGCTTCAGAGAACTGGAACATGTAAGCAAATGTATTCATTTTAAGTAGGCCTATGCTTCTTTATCCTGGTTAACACCAGACCAAATCTCAAATGAGATGCGGTGTGGGAACTGAGCAGCGTGAGAAGCCATAGCAGGGACGGGGGTAAACTACTTCGGGCAAATGTAAAACAGTGAGCTCGCGAGAATTCGGTCTGGTTGTCTGTATGTCTGTCATGTTATGGATGAACTCCGGCGGATCCTCGATCGAGGGAACTGCTTTATATCTGAACTGAAGACCTGCTGGGGGACCTTTTACAACAAGGCACAGTTTTATGTAGTGTTCAAAAAGGTAATGAAGCCACCGCTGCTGGACAAAGGTAATTACTGGCTCTGTTGACAATGGAGAATCCCATGAACGGATTCATTTTTGTTTAAATAACTGGCTGCAGTAAATCAAATGAAACTATTTTTGTTTTTAACAGTGAAGCACTCAATCGCTATGATGAGGGCTTTACCAGATATATTCCCATCACCTGTGGCTCCACCGAAGAAGTTAGGACATGCAAGTGAGGCTATGCTTCACATCCTTGAGGTAAGAAATGTGTGCATGTATTAGAATTTTCATTACTTAACCATAACATACAAAAAGTGTGAATTGTCTTTGTTGTCATATTTGTTTTTCTCTTTGTGTTTGTGTCAGTCTGCAGAAGACCCCAACACCTTTCTTCAGGAGAGACTACTCTTCAGCCGTGTCGTGATTATCTGCGAAACCAACTGCGTACTGGCCATTGGAACCATGCCTGTGGTGACCTTCCCAAAAGAGGACATCTATGCCAGCGTGACCTATCTCATGGCGCGTTATTACAGTAGTGGGTGTGGAGTCAGCCGCAGGAAACAGGAGTAGTTGCTAACGGGCTTTTAATGAATTGCACCATAAAAGAAAAGTACACCCACGAAAACACAACTGGGTGTGATCCAACAAACACAATGATCCAATAACACGTACCACTGCATCAACAACAGTCGACAACAGAAAGTAAGTCCGCACACAGAACAGGTGGGGAAACGGGCTTAAATATTCAACTAAACACTAATCATATACAGGTGCAAACAATCAAGACAAAACCAACAGAAAAGGGAAAAAGGGATCGGTGGCAGCTAGTAGGCCGGTGACGACGACCGCCACCCGAACAGGGAGAGGAGTCACCCTCGGCAGGAGTCGTGACACATATTGCCTTATTTCAAGACGATTGCAATAGCATTGGATTCTAAATTTAAGCACATTTTCCTACATATTGAGAAGATAATTCTTAAATATTTTCTTTGTATCCAGACAAATGTACTTGTTTTTAGTGTAGCTGTACTGGTTTTAAGAAATATTTACTAAACATACAGCCTTATTTCAAGATGATGGCACTAGCATTTTCTAAATTTAAGCACATTTTCCTACATATTCAGAAGATTATTCTTAAATATTTTCTTTGTATCCAGACAAATTACTTGTTTTTAGTCGAAACGCACTAGGTTTAAGATATCTGTGCGTTCTTTGAGACTAGATATTTTTACTTGTTTAAAACATCTTGGCAAGTAAAATTTTCCAGTTCTGTTAGCAGATAATTTTGCTTATTGTCACGACTCCTGCCGAGGGTGACTCCTCTCTCTCCCTGTTCGGGTGGCGCTCGGCGGTCGTCGTCACCGGCCTACTAGCTGCCACCGATGCCTTTTTCCTTTTCTGTTGGTTTTGACTTTATTGGTATCACCTGTGTTCCATTAGTGATTAGTTGGGTACTTAAGCCCGTTTCCCCACCTGTTCTGTGTGCGGGCTTTTTTCTTTCTTGCACTGTGTATTGTGTAAGTGGAATGTGTTTTTGGGTCATTGTATTTTCATTACACCCTGTTGTTATTTTGGGTGTATACTCTCTTTGATGGTGCATTTATTAAAGCACGATAGCAAACGCTCTTGTTTCCTGCGCCTTACTCCACACCCACTACATCAAGCGTTACACTTATTTAAGGTAATATTTCCTGCATTTTTTTGTTTTTTTTGTTTTTGAGAGCTGACTTTTTGCAGTGTATGTTGATTTGTTTAACCCTTTTGGGTTACTACATGATTCCAAATGTGTTATTTCACAGTTTTGATGTGTAGACTATTATTCTGCAATGTAGAAAATAGTTTAAAAATAGAAAAGCCCTTGAATGAGTAGTGTGTCCAAATGTTTATCTGGTTCTGTGTGTGTGTATCTACCTATCTATCTGTCTATTGGGGGATTGGAAATGATGCAGACAATTACATTGATGGAAGCCACAATCTATATGCGATATTAAAGCTGATCTACCCCCTAAAAAACAAATAAACATCTCACTTCGGTGCCTTTATCTCTCTCTCCGTCAGGCCTTCATCCGCCTTTACCTCGCCCACCACAAGGAGGAGCGCATCGACGTGCTGCAGCTGGCCCAAGAACCCTTCCTCATGCCCCCCTTCCGCAAGGCCCTGGCCACCGGTCCTGGGCCGTTGGCATCGGGCTCCACGCCCTCCACCTCCAGCGCATACACAGCAGTGCCTCGAACTGAGGCGCCCAACACCATCCCAGAGGGACCCTGTGGGGGCCACATTACTCAAACGCCCTCCCTTCTAGATAGGGGGATGGGGGAAGGAGGATGGAGGGGGTAAAAACAGACTAAAGGATGGAGGAGGAATATCTGACGTGCCCTCCCTATCCTCACCCCTCCTAAGACATGAAGGGGCAGTGCCAGTCTATGGCTTGTCTGTAAGACCCAATGGCTGTACATGTACACACCCCTGCCACAATGAAGAGAAAGACCTTGCTTGGCCTGTCCAGTGGGCTGCATCACAGGGTCATAGGAAAACAGACTGAAGTCACAGTATGTTGTGTGTGTGCATACCTGTTTTCGGGAAAACCAAACAGCTCAAATCAAATTGTATTTGTCACATATATGTGTTTAGCAGATGTTATTGCGGGTGTAGCGAAATGCTTGTAAGCTAGAAGCATTGCAGCCCTATCTGTCGGCACCATTTTCTTACGTATCCATTCCATTTGATATTTTGAGAGAAAGGCTTTTTTATAAATTATTGCTTGAGTTGTATCATAAGTTGAACTCTATATATTTCCCAATAATAGAATCAATTGCCCCCCTCCCTCTTTTTGAAGGGCACAAATGAAGGGGGAGTTTCTATTTTTGATGACCAAAGTTGAAGGCATGCCTGGCTGATACAACAATGTTACGTTTTACACACGTCTAACTGTCAAGTGAAAGAAATAAATAATTTTCACTAGGATCATCACTTTTAACTGATTTGATCAGATTTAAATATTTTCTTGGATATTGGACTGGGAGTTTACTTTGTTATTTGGATGGTTGTCCATCTTTTTTTCATGAGGCTTTCCCCCAAAATGGAGAGGGAGAGACTTAATAGAAATGCATATAAACCATTTAACCGACTTTTGGTATAACTTTGTGGTTCGTTAGCAAGGAGTTACGTCAAAGATAATTCTCATTCATTGCAAATTGTGCAGTGTAACATTCTAAATTCCAACATGACTTAAATAATAGCAAAGTTATTTTAGTATATTGTGAAACATGATTTCACTCTTGAGCATAGGTGTGTTGTTTACCAGAGAAAAGCAGAATAGCCTAACTGGTAATACTCAAATATACACAGCCATACAGAGCTAGCTACATGCTACGTACAAGGCTAGCAACACAATGACTGCCTGAAGAGCCAATCTAAAAGTGCCTTCAGAAAGTATTCACACCACTTGACTTTTTCCACATTTTGTTGTATGGATTAAATTGAGTTTCACTGGCCTACACACAATCCCCCATAATGTGAAAGTGGAATTATGTTTATAGAGATTTTTACAAATTAATGAATTGAAAGTATTGTGTAAATACGTATTCAATCCCTTTGTTATGGCAAGCATGATGTTCAGGAGTAAAAATGTGCTTAACAAGTCACAAATTGCATGGACTCATCTGATAAGTGTTTAACAGGATTTTTGAATTACGACCTCATCTCTGTACCCGGCCCATACAGATAATTGTAAGGTCCCTCAGATGAGCAGTGAATTTCAAACACAGATTCAACCACAAACACCAGGGAGGTTTTCCCAAGCCTCGCAAAGCAGTGCACCTATTGGTAGGTGGGTAACAAAACAAACATACGTTGAATATCCCTTTGAGCATGGTGAAGTTGATAATTACACTTTGGATGGTGTATCAATATACCCAGTCAGTACCAAGACATTGGTGTCCTTCCTAACTCAGTTGCCGGAGAGGAAGGAAAACGCTCAAGGATTTCACCATGAGGTCAATGGTCACTACTATTGATAATTTTGAAACTTTTACTTTTACTTCACTACATTCCTAAAGAAAATAATGTACTTTTTACGCCATACATTTTCCCTGACAGCCAAAAGTACTACTTACATTTTGTCAGGAAAATGGTCCAATTCACGCACTTATCAAGAGAACATCCCTGGTCATCCCTACAGCCTCTGATCTAGCGGACTCACTAAACACAAATGCTTTGTTTGTAAATTAATGTCAGAGTGTTGTAGTGTGCTCCTGGCTATCCGTAAATAAAACAATAAAATATAAATTGTGCTGGCTGGTTTGCATAATATAAGAAATTTGAAATTATTAATACTTTTACTTTTGAAACTTAAGTATATTTTAAACCAAATACTTTTAGACTTTTGCTCATGTAGTATTTTACTGGGTGACTTTCAGTTTTACTTGAGTCATTTTCTATTAAGGTATCTTTACTTTTACTCAAGTATGACGTTTCAGTACTTTTCCCACACTGCTCTCCAGCAACTAAGTTAGGAATGACGCCTGTATTTTGTAGTGACGGTGTATTGATACACCATCTAAAGTGTCATTAATAACTTCACCATGCTCAAAGGAATATTCAATGTCTGCTTTTCCTATTTTTACCCATCTAACAATAGGTGCCCTTCTTTGCGAGGCATTGGAACCCTCCCTGGTCTTTGTGCTTGAATTTGTGCTTGAAATTCACTGCTCGACTGAGGGACCTTACAGATTCATTAATTATCTGAATTAATGAATAAAATGAAGAGCAGGTTACAGAGTTGTTGATTGTCCACTGTCAACATTCTGGAACTCTTGATGTCATAATCGACTCTTCTATTACATCATGTTGGGTCCATATCTTATGTATCTTTGACAGTGAACAGTAAACCCAAATCACTTTTACAAAGCACAGCTGACCAGTTAGTAGTTTGACTTGTAATTTGTACTGCCTACTTTTGAAAGACAATTTCTTTCATCAAAATGGCACAGCTCGCCCAGAAAGGTGGGCTGTGCAACATGAAGATGTTATTTTTGGCTGTTATTTTCTGTCTCCTATCGCCTGCTGCTACAAATGTGTTGGCTTCTTCGTCTTCGGACCAGAAGACTTTGATGCCAGTGAAGGACCACTCTGTTCGGAACAACCCTGACGCTACAAAAGAGACCAATTTTAAGACATTGCTGGAACAACTTGAGAGTTTACGGGTGAAAGACGATTCTTCTCCAGGTAATGTGGGCCAGTTGACAAAAGGATATTCCTCAAAAATTGCCAAGTACCCCTCGGAGCTTGTGGAGCCCCTGATTTCTGTTCCAGAGCACAAGCCTTTGATGCCAGTGAAGGACCACCCTGTTCAGGACATCCCCAATGTTGCAAAACTGACCAAAATGGTGCAAGTGGACCAGATGCTGGAACAACTTGAGAGGGTGAAAGATGATACTTTCACAGGTAAAGCTAAAGTCCCCCAGAAGATTGTGGAGAAACTTATTCCTTATCTACTGGCTTACAAGCAAACAGCATTACATGGTGACGATGACGTCTTCAAAGAAAATGTTCAGGCTTCAGCTCCAAAAGCTCAGAAGAGCACCCTGAAGATCAAACCCAGAGTCAACATATTGACCGACCCTTCTTACTCCGAGCCACTTGTGAAGGTGAACCTGATTTTGGGGATCTTTTTCTATGGCTTCATCGTAATAGTGGTTCTCTATGATGCTGTGAGAATCTCCAAGGAGGCTAGAAGGAGATCTGATGCTATGGCCGCTGCCAGGCTGAAGAAAAGACAACCAGCCACCGATGAACCACAGACACTGGTGTCCAGAGTTCGGGAGAGCATATCTTCACACTTTGGTTTGAAACAGGCATCATCCACACCACAGTGTGCCCACATTTCTGACAATTCGGCAAAAGAGTTGCACAAGTCAAAGGAGTCAACCTCCACCAAGGACAAATCTGAAACGGTAAAGAGACCCGGAAAGAGTGCCGTCAGCCTGAGAGAGTGTGAGCCACCTCTGCCTAGCATCCCAGAGAACTTTCTTGTGCCTGACTCTGAGCCTGCCATCCAGGTGGCATTGAACCCATTCGACACCAAGCTAGCCGAAGTTGTATCTCACAATACTGAGGCATCCAACTACGAGGCAACCGAGAAGCCCTGCTACACACATTCCGGACTCACTGAGGTTTGTGTCGATTAAGACCGAGGACTACTTCTTAAACCAAGTGACATTGAATAAAAGCAGCAGATATTGAATCACCAAATGAGATCACATGGAGACTGCCACCTTTGAAGACTTATTTTTTCTGTTTGTAAATGAATATAATTACTTTAGAATAGTAATAAAAATATATTGCATTTAAAATGTATGTTTTAAGTCATTTTTGGGTATTTTGATTTGTTGTTGTACATGAATAAGAACCATTATTTAATTGATAAAATAGATTTTTTGGAGAAAAAAATAGTTTAACAAATGATTCTTCTGTACTGTTGTATAGTTTTTTGCCAGTAGTTCTGAATATAGCCCTCACAAGCCCAAAGTGTCCCTGAAAATGTTGTGCTATGTCAGATATGTGCAGATACAGTGCCTTCAGAATGTATTCATACCACTTGACTCAATTCACATTTTGTTGTGTTACAGCCTGAATTCAAAATGGATTAAATATATTTTTGTCTCACTCATCTACACATAAGACCCCATAATGATAATGTGAAAACATGTTTTTTTGAAATTTTTGCACATTTATTGAAAATAAAATATACAATATCTAATTTACATAAGTATTCACACCCCTAAGTCAATACATGTTATAATCCCCTTTGGCAGCAATTACAGCTGTGGGTCTTTCTGGGTAAGCCTCTCAGTGTTTTGTACACCTCGATTGTACGATATTTGCCCATTATTATAAAAAAAAATCTTCAAGCTCTGTCAAATTGATTGTTGATCATTGATAGACAACCATTGTGAAGTCTTGCCATATATTTATTTTATTCTTTATTTTTATTTGACCCATGTCATAGTGGTTTATAAGTCAGTATTTGTGAATTGGGTTGTGTTTTTCTGTGGATTCATGTTTATTGTATTGCTATTGAACTTTGACCATTGAAATCTGAGAGACCCTCAGATTAAGATAGAGTTGGGTGCACCCTAGTAAACTATAGGCAGGATATTTGGCCGGTATCTAAGTCTATTGTACTGTTGATGTATTTCATTCATATTGAGCTCATTGTACAAATTTCACATATCAATATTTCCTCAAGGTGATTAATTTTTTTCTAAGTATTTTTATTTACAAAATACACGCCGGCATTATTTTTCTAAATTATTCAGTTATGTGGTTTTCATTTCTCCCTACTGCTCCAGTAGTGAACCTAACTGGTCCAATAGAGTTTAAGCTTAAACATAGTGTTTAGAGTGTTTAGCAATTGTTACATAAGCAACTCCAGTATAGATTTGGCCTTGTGTTGTAGGTTATTGTCCTGCTGAAAGGTGAATTAATCTCCCAGTGTCTAACGGAACCAGGTTTTTCTCTAGGATTTTGCCTGTGCTTAGCTCCATTCCCTTTCTTTTTTATCCTGAAAAACTCCCCGTCCTTAACTATTACAAGCATACCCATAACATGATGCAGCCACCACTATGCTTGAAAATATGGAGCGTGGTACTCAGTAATGTGCTGTATTGGATTTGCCCCAAATATAACGCTTGTATTAGGGACAAAAAGTTAATTGCTTTGCCACATTTTTTGCAGTATTACTTCAGTGCCTTGTTGCAAACAGGATGCATGTTCTGGAATATTTTTTATTCTGTACTGTCTTCCTTCTTTTCACTCTGTCAATTAGGTTAGTATTGTGGAGTAACTACAATGTTGTTGATCCATCCTCCATCACAGCCATTCAACTCTGTAACTGTTTTAAAGTCACCATTGGCCTCATGGTGAAATTCCTGAGCAGTTTACTTCCTCTCCAGCAGTGGTGTAAAGTAGTTAAGTAAAACTACTTTAAAGTACTACTTAAGGAGTTTTTGTGGGTATCTGTACATTACATGAGTAGTGTGTCCAAATGTTTATCTGGTTCTGTGTGTGTGTATCTACCTATCTATCTGTCTATTGGGGGATTGGAAATGATGCAGACAATTACATTGATGGAAGCCACAATCTATATGCGATATTAAAGCTGATCTACCCCCTAAAAAACAAATAAACATCTCACTTCGGTGCCTTTATCTCTCTCTCCGTCAGGCCTTCATCCGCCTTTACCTCGCCCACCACAAGGAGGAGCGCATCGACGTGCTGCAGCTGGCCCAAGAACCCTTCCTCATGCCCCCCTTCCGCAAGGCCCTGGCCACCGGTCCTGGGCCGTTGGCATCGGGCTCCACGCCCTCCACCTCCAGCGCATACACAGCAGTGCCTCGAACTGAGGCGCCCAACACCATCCCAGAGGGACCCTGTGGGGGCCACATTACTCAAACGCCCTCCCTTCTAGATAGGGGGATGGGGGAAGGAGGATGGAGGGGGTAAAAACAGACTAAAGGATGGAGGAGGAATATCTGAAGTGCCCTCCCTATCCTCACCCCTCCTAAGACATGAAGGGGCAGTGCCAGTCTATGGCTTGTCTGTAAGACCCAATGGCTGTACATGTACACACCCCTGCCACAATGAAGAGAAAGACCTTGCTTGGCCTGTCCAGTGGGCTGCATCACAGGGTCATAGGAAAACGGACTGAAGTCACAGTATGTTGTGTGTGTGCATACCTGTTTTCAGGAAAACCAAACAGCTCAAATCAAATTGTATTTGTCACATATATGTGTTTAGCAGATGTTATTGCGGGTGTAGTGAAATGCTTGTAAGCTAGAAGCATTGCAGCCCTATCTGTCGGCACCATTTTCTTACGTATCCATTCCATTTGATATTTTGAGAGAAAGGCTTTTTTATAAATTATTGCTTGAGTTGTATCATAAGTTGAACTCTATATATTTCCCAATAATAGAATCAATTGCCCCCCTCCCTCTTTTTGAAGGGCACAAATGAAGGGGGAGTTTCTATTTTTGATGACCAAAGTTGAAGGCATGCCTGGCTGATACAACAATGTTACGTTTTACACACGTCTAACTGTCAAGTGAAAGAAAGAAATAATTTTCACTAGGATCATCACTTTTAACTGATTTGATCAGATTTAAATATTTTCTTGGATATTGGACTGGGAGTTTACTTTGTTATTTGGATGGTTGTCCATCTTTTTTTCATGAGGCTTTCCCCCAAAATGGAGAGGGAGAGACTTAATAGAAATGCATATAAACCATTTAACCGACTTTTGGTATAACTTTGTGGTTCGTTAGCAAGGAGTTACGTCAAAGATAATTCTCATTCATTGCAAATTGTGCAGTGTAACATTCTAAATTCCAACATGACTTAAATAATAGCAAAGTTATTTTAGTATATTGTGAAACATGATTTCACGCTTGAGCATAGGTGTGTTGTTTACCAGAGAAAAGCAGAATAGCCTAACTGGTAATACTCAAATATACACAGCCATACAGAGCTAGCTACATGCTACGTACAAGGCTAGCAACACAATGACTGCCTGAAGAGCCAATCTAAAAGTGCCTTCAGAAAGTATTCACACCACTTGACTTTTTCCACATTTTGTTGTATGGATTAAATTGAGTTTCACTGGCCTACACACAATCCCCCATAATGTGAAAGTGGAATTATGTTTATAGAGATTTTTACAAATTAATGAATTGAAAGTATTGTGTAAATACGTATTCAATCCCTTTGTTATGGCAAGCATGATGTTCAGGAGTAAAAATGTGCTTAACAAGTCACAAATTGCATGGACTCATCTGATAAGTGTTTAACAGGATTTTTGAATTACGACCTCATCTCTGTACCCGGCCCATACAGATAATTGTAAGGTCCCTCAGATGAGCAGTGAATTTCAAACACAGATTCAACCACAAACACCAGGGAGGTTTTCCCAAGCCTCGCAAAGCAGTGCACCTATTGGTAGGTGGGTAACAAAACAAACATACGTTGAATATCCCTTTGAGCATGGTGAAGTTGATAATTACACTTTGGATGGTGTATCAATATACCCAGTCAGTACCAAGACATTGGTGTCCTTCCTAACTCAGTTGCCGGAGAGGAAGGAAAACGCTCAAGGATTTCACCATGAGGTCAATGGTCACTACTATTGATATTTTTGAAACTTTTACTTTTACTTCACTACATTCCTAAAGAAAATAATGTACTTTTTACGCCATACATTTTCCCTGACAGCCAAAAGTACTACTTACATTTTGTCAGGAAAATGGTCCAATTCACGCACTTATCAAGAGAACATCCCTGGTCATCCCTACAGCCTCTGATCTAGCGGACTCACTAAACACAAATGCTTTGTTTGTAAATTAATGTCAGAGTGTTGTAGTGTGCTCCTGGCTATCCGTAAATAAAACAATAAAATATAAATTGTGCTGGCTGGTTTGCATAATATAAGGAATTTGAAATTATTAATACTTTTACTTTTGAAACTTAAGTATATTTTAAACCAAATACTTTTAGACTTTTGCTCATGTAGTATTTTACTGGGTGACTTTCAGTTTTACTTGAGTCATTTTCTATTAAGGTATCTTTACTTTTACTCAAGTATGACGTTTCAGTACTTTTCCCACACTGCTCTCCAGCAACTAAGTTAGGAATGACGCCTGTATTTTGTAGTGACGGTGTATTGATACACCATCTAAAGTGTCATTAATAACTTCACCATGCTCAAAGGAATATTCAATGTCTGCTTTTCCTATTTTTACCCATCTAACAATAGGTGCCCTTCTTTGCGAGGCATTGGAACCCTCCCTGGTCTTTGTGCTTGAATTTGTGCTTGAAATTCACTGCTCGACTGAGGGACCTTACAGATTCATTAATTATCTGAATTAATGAATAAAATGAAGAGCAGGTTACAGAGTTGTTGATTGTCCACTGTCAACATTCTGGAACTCTTGATGTCATAATCGACTCTTCTATTACATCATGTTGGGTCCATATCTTATGTATCTTTGACAGTGAACAGTAAACCCAAATCACTTTTACAAAGCACAGCTGACCAGTTAGTAGTTTGACTTGTAATTTGTACTGCCTACTTTTGAAAGACAATTTCTTTCATCAAAATGGCACAGCTCGCCCAGAAAGGTGGGCTGTGCAACATGAAGATGTTATTTTTGGCTGTTATTTTCTGTCTCCTATCGCCTGCTGCTACAAATGTGTTGGCTTCTTCGTCTTCGGACCAGAAGACTTTGATGCCAGTGAAGGACCACTCTGTTCGGAACAACCCTGACGCTACAAAAGAGACCAATTTTAAGACATTGCTGGAACAACTTGAGAGTTTACGGGTGAAAGACGATTCTTCTCCAGGTAATGTGGGCCAGTTGACAAAAGGATATTCCTCAAAAATTGCCAAGTACCCCTCGGAGCTTGTGGAGCCCCTGATTTCTGTTCCAGAGCACAAGCCTTTGATGCCAGTGAAGGACCACCCTGTTCAGGACATCCCCAATGTTGCAAAACTGACCAAAATGGTGCAAGTGGACCAGATGCTGGAACAACTTGAGAGGGTGAAAGATGATACTTTCACAGGTAAAGCTAAAGTCCCCCAGAAGATTGTGGAGAAACTTATTCCTTATCTACTGGCTTACAAGCAAACAGCATTACATGGTGACGATGACGTCTTCAAAGAAAATGTTCAGGCTTCAGCTCCAAAAGCTCAGAAGAGCACCCTGAAGATCAAACCCAGAGTCAACATATTGACCGACCCTTCTTACTCCGAGCCACTTGTGAAGGTGAACCTGATTTTGGGGATCTTTTTCTATGGCTTCATCGTAATAGTGGTTCTCTATGATGCTGTGAGAATCTCCAAGGAGGCTAGAAGGAGATCTGATGCTATGGCCGCTGCCAGGCTGAAGAAAAGACAACCAGCCACCGATGAACCACAGACACTGGTGTCCAGAGTTCGGGAGAGCATATCTTCACACTTTGGTTTGAAACAGGCATCATCCACACCACAGTGTGCCCACATTTCTGACAATTCGGCAAAAGAGTTGCACAAGTCAAAGGAGTCAACCTCCACCAAGGACAAATCTGAAACGGTAAAGAGACCCGGAAAGAGTGCCGTCAGCCTGAGAGAGTGTGAGCCACCTCTGCCTAGCATCCCAGAGAACTTTCTTGTGCCTGACTCTGAGCCTGCCATCCAGGTGGCATTGAACCCATTCGACACCAAGCTAGCCGAAGTTGTATCTCACAATACTGAGGCATCCAACTACGAGGCAACCGAGAAGCCCTGCTACACACATTCCGGACTCACTGAGGTTTGTGTCGATTAAGACCGAGGACTACTTCTTAAACCAAGTGACATTGAATAAAAGCAGCAGATATTGAATCACCAAATGAGATCACATGGAGACTGCCACCTTTGAAGACTTATTTTTTCTGTTTGTAAATGCATATAATTACTTTAGAATAGTAATAAAAATATATTGCATTTAAAATGTATGTTTTAAGTCATTTTTGGGTATTTTGATTTGTTGTTGTACATGAATAAGAACCATTATTTAATTGATAAAATAGATTTTTTGGAGACAAAAATAGTTTAACAAATGATTCTTCTGTACTGTTGTATAGTTTTTTGCCAGTAGTTCTGAATATAGCCCTCACAAGCCCAAAGTGTCCCTGAAAATGTTGTGCTATGTCAGATATGTGCAGATACAGTGCCTTCAGAATGTATTCATACCACTTGACTCAATTCACATTTTGTTGTGTTACAGCCTGAATTCAAAATGGATTAAATATATTTTTGTCTCACTCATCTACACATAAGACCCCATAATGATAATGTGAAAACATGTTTTTTTGAAATTTTTGCACATTTATTGAAAATAAAATATACAATATCTAATTTACATAAGTATTCACACCCCTAAGTCAATACATGTTATAATCCCCTTTGGCAGCAATTACAGCTGTGGGTCTTTCTGGGTAAGCCTCTCAGTGTTTTGTACACCTCGATTGTACGATATTTGCCCATTATTATAAAAAAAAATCTTCAAGCTCTGTCAAATTGATTGTTGATCATTGATAGACAACCATTGTGAAGTCTTGCCATATATTTATTTTATTCTTTATTTTTATTTGACCCATGTCATAGTGGTTTATAAGTCAGTATTTGTGAATTGGGTTGTGTTTTTCTGTGGATTCATGTTTATTGTATTGCTATTGAACTTTGACCATTGAAATCTGAGAGACCCTCAGATTAAGATAGAGTTGGGTGCACCCTAGTAAACTATAGGCAGGATATTTGGCCGGTATCTAAGTCTATTGTACTGTTGATGTATTTCATTCATATTGAGCTCATTGTACAAATTTCACATATCAATATTTCCTCAAGGTGATTAATTTTTTTTCTAAGTATTTTTATTTACAAAATACACGCCGGCATTATTTTTCTAAATTATTCAGTTATGTGGTTTTCATTTCTCCCTACTGCTCCAGTAGTGAACCTAACTGGTCCAATAGAGTTTAAGCTTAAACATAGTGTTTAGAGTGTTTAGCAATTGTTACATAAGCAACTCCAGTATAGATTTGGCCTTGTGTTGTAGGTTATTGTCCTGCTGAAAGGTGAATTAATCTCCCAGTGTCTAACGGAACCAGGTTTTTCTCTAGGATTTTGCCTGTGCTTAGCTCCATTCCCTTTCTTTTTTATCCTGAAAAACTCCCCAGTCCTTAACTATTACAAGCATACCCATAACATGATGCAGCCACCACTATGCTTGAAAATATGGAGCGTGGTACTCAGTAATGTGCTGTATTGGATTTGCCCCAAATATAACGCTTGTATTAGGGACAAAAAGTTAATTGCTTTGCCACATTTTTTGCAGTATTACTTCAGTGCCTTGTTGCAAACAGGATGCATGTTCTGGAATATTTTTTATTCTGTACTGTCTTCCTTCTTTTCACTCTGTCAATTAGGTTAGTATTGTGGAGTAACTACAATGTTGTTGATCCATCCTCCATCACAGCCATTCAACTCTGTAACTGTTTTAAAGTCACCATTGGCCTCATGGTGAAATTCCTGAGCAGTTTACTTCCTCTCCAGCAGTGGTGTAAAGTAGTTAAGTAAAACTACTTTAAAGTACTACTTAAGGAGTTTTTGTGGGTATCTGTACATTACATGAGTAGTGTGTCCAAATGTTTATCTGGTTCTGTGTGTGTGTATCTACCTATCTATCTGTCTATTGGGGGATTGGAAATGATGCAGACAATTACATTGATGGAAGCCACAATCTATATGCGATATTAAAGCTGATCTACCCCCTAAAAAACAAATAAACATCTCACTTCGGTGCCTTTATCTCTCTCTCCGTCAGGCCTTCATCCGCCTTTACCTCGCCCACCACAAGGAGGAGCGCATCGACGTGCTGCAGCTGGCCCAAGAACCCTTCCTCATGCCCCCCTTCCGCAAGGCCCTGGCCACCGGTCCTGGGCCGTTGGCATCGGGCTCCACGCCCTCCACCTCCAGCGCATACACAGCAGTGCCTCGAACTGAGGCGCCCAACACCATCCCAGAGGGACCCTGTGGGGGCCACATTACTCAAACGCCCTCCCTTCTAGATAGGGGGATGGGGGAAGGAGGATGGAGGGGGTAAAAACAGACTAAAGGATGGAGGAGGAATATCTGAAGTGCCCTCCCTATCCTCACCCCTCCTAAGACATGAAGGGGCAGTGCCAGTCTATGGCTTGTCTGTAAGACCCAATGGCTGTACATGTACACACCCCTGCCACAATGAAGAGAAAGACCTTGCTTGGCCTGTCCAGTGGGCTGCATCACAGGGTCATAGGAAAACGGACTGAAGTCACAGTATGTTGTGTGTGTGCATACCTGTTTTCAGGAAAACCAAACAGCTCAAATCAAATTGTATTTGTCACATATATGTGTTTAGCAGATGTTATTGCGGGTGTAGTGAAATGCTTGTAAGCTAGAAGCATTGCAGCCCTATCTGTCGGCACCATTTTCTTACGTATCCATTCCATTTGATATTTTGAGAGAAAGGCTTTTTTATAAATTATTGCTTGAGTTGTATCATAAGTTGAACTCTATATATTTCCCAATAATAGAATCAATTGCCCCCCTCCCTCTTTTTGAAGGGCACAAATGAAGGGGGAGTTTCTATTTTTGATGACCAAAGTTGAAGGCATGCCTGGCTGATACAACAATGTTACGTTTTACACACGTCTAACTGTCAAGTGAAAGAAAGAAATAATTTTCACTAGGATCATCACTTTTAACTGATTTGATCAGATTTAAATATTTTCTTGGATATTGGACTGGGAGTTTACTTTGTTATTTGGATGGTTGTCCATCTTTTTTTCATGAGGCTTTCCCCCAAAATGGAGAGGGAGAGACTTAATAGAAATGCATATAAACCATTTAACCGACTTTTGGTATAACTTTGTGGTTCGTTAGCAAGGAGTTACGTCAAAGATAATTCTCATTCATTGCAAATTGTGCAGTGTAACATTCTAAATTCCAACATGACTTAAATAATAGCAAAGTTATTTTAGTATATTGTGAAACATGATTTCACGCTTGAGCATAGGTGTGTTGTTTACCAGAGAAAAGCAGAATAGCCTAACTGGTAATACTCAAATATACACAGCCATACAGAGCTAGCTACATGCTACGTACAAGGCTAGCAACACAATGACTGCCTGAAGAGCCAATCTAAAAGTGCCTTCAGAAAGTATTCACACCACTTGACTTTTTCCACATTTTGTTGTATGGATTAAATTGAGTTTCACTGGCCTACACACAATCCCCCATAATGTGAAAGTGGAATTATGTTTATAGAGATTTTTACAAATTAATGAATTGAAAGTATTGTGTAAATACGTATTCAATCCCTTTGTTATGGCAAGCATGATGTTCAGGAGTAAAAATGTGCTTAACAAGTCACAAATTGCATGGACTCATCTGATAAGTGTTTAACAGGATTTTTGAATTACGACCTCATCTCTGTACCCGGCCCATACAGATAATTGTAAGGTCCCTCAGATGAGCAGTGAATTTCAAACACAGATTCAACCACAAACACCAGGGAGGTTTTCCCAAGCCTCGCAAAGCAGTGCACCTATTGGTAGGTGGGTAACAAAACAAACATACGTTGAATATCCCTTTGAGCATGGTGAAGTTGATAATTACACTTTGGATGGTGTATCAATATACCCAGTCAGTACCAAGACATTGGTGTCCTTCCTAACTCAGTTGCCGGAGAGGAAGGAAAACGCTCAAGGATTTCACCATGAGGTCAATGGTCACTACTATTGATATTTTTGAAACTTTTACTTTTACTTCACTACATTCCTAAAGAAAATAATGTACTTTTTACGCCATACATTTTCCCTGACAGCCAAAAGTACTACTTACATTTTGTCAGGAAAATGGTCCAATTCACGCACTTATCAAGAGAACATCCCTGGTCATCCCTACAGCCTCTGATCTAGCGGACTCACTAAACACAAATGCTTTGTTTGTAAATTAATGTCAGAGTGTTGTAGTGTGCTCCTGGCTATCCGTAAATAAAACAATAAAATATAAATTGTGCTGGCTGGTTTGCATAATATAAGGAATTTGAAATTATTAATACTTTTACTTTTGAAACTTAAGTATATTTTAAACCAAATACTTTTAGACTTTTGCTCATGTAGTATTTTACTGGGTGACTTTCAGTTTTACTTGAGTCATTTTCTATTAAGGTATCTTTACTTTTACTCAAGTATGACGTTTCAGTACTTTTCCCACACTGCTCTCCAGCAACTAAGTTAGGAATGACGCCTGTATTTTGTAGTGACGGTGTATTGATACACCATCTAAAGTGTCATTAATAACTTCACCATGCTCAAAGGAATATTCAATGTCTGCTTTTCCTATTTTTACCCATCTAACAATAGGTGCCCTTCTTTGCGAGGCATTGGAACCCTCCCTGGTCTTTGTGCTTGAATTTGTGCTTGAAATTCACTGCTCGACTGAGGGACCTTACAGATTCATTAATTATCTGAATTAATGAATAAAATGAAGAGCAGGTTACAGAGTTGTTGATTGTCCACTGTCAACATTCTGGAACTCTTGATGTCATAATCGACTCTTCTATTACATCATGTTGGGTCCATATCTTATGTATCTTTGACAGTGAACAGTAAACCCAAATCACTTTTACAAAGCACAGCTGACCAGTTAGTAGTTTGACTTGTAATTTGTACTGCCTACTTTTGAAAGACAATTTCTTTCATCAAAATGGCACAGCTCGCCCAGAAAGGTGGGCTGTGCAACATGAAGATGTTATTTTTGGCTGTTATTTTCTGTCTCCTATCGCCTGCTGCTACAAATGTGTTGGCTTCTTCGTCTTCGGACCAGAAGACTTTGATGCCAGTGAAGGACCACTCTGTTCGGAACAACCCTGACGCTACAAAAGAGACCAATTTTAAGACATTGCTGGAACAACTTGAGAGTTTACGGGTGAAAGACGATTCTTCTCCAGGTAATGTGGGCCAGTTGACAAAAGGATATTCCTCAAAAATTGCCAAGTACCCCTCGGAGCTTGTGGAGCCCCTGATTTCTGTTCCAGAGCACAAGCCTTTGATGCCAGTGAAGGACCACCCTGTTCAGGACATCCCCAATGTTGCAAAACTGACCAAAATGGTGCAAGTGGACCAGATGCTGGAACAACTTGAGAGGGTGAAAGATGATACTTTCACAGGTAAAGCTAAAGTCCCCCAGAAGATTGTGGAGAAACTTATTCCTTATCTACTGGCTTACAAGCAAACAGCATTACATGGTGACGATGACGTCTTCAAAGAAAATGTTCAGGCTTCAGCTCCAAAAGCTCAGAAGAGCACCCTGAAGATCAAACCCAGAGTCAACATATTGACCGACCCTTCTTACTCCGAGCCACTTGTGAAGGTGAACCTGATTTTGGGGATCTTTTTCTATGGCTTCATCGTAATAGTGGTTCTCTATGATGCTGTGAGAATCTCCAAGGAGGCTAGAAGGAGATCTGATGCTATGGCCGCTGCCAGGCTGAAGAAAAGACAACCAGCCACCGATGAACCACAGACACTGGTGTCCAGAGTTCGGGAGAGCATATCTTCACACTTTGGTTTGAAACAGGCATCATCCACACCACAGTGTGCCCACATTTCTGACAATTCGGCAAAAGAGTTGCACAAGTCAAAGGAGTCAACCTCCACCAAGGACAAATCTGAAACGGTAAAGAGACCCGGAAAGAGTGCCGTCAGCCTGAGAGAGTGTGAGCCACCTCTGCCTAGCATCCCAGAGAACTTTCTTGTGCCTGACTCTGAGCCTGCCATCCAGGTGGCATTGAACCCATTCGACACCAAGCTAGCCGAAGTTGTATCTCACAATACTGAGGCATCCAACTACGAGGCAACCGAGAAGCCCTGCTACACACATTCCGGACTCACTGAGGTTTGTGTCGATTAAGACCGAGGACTACTTCTTAAACCAAGTGACATTGAATAAAAGCAGCAGATATTGAATCACCAAATGAGATCACATGGAGACTGCCACCTTTGAAGACTTATTTTTTCTGTTTGTAAATGAATATAATTACTTTAGAATAGTAATAAAAATATATTGCATTTAAAATGTATGTTTTAAGTCATTTTTGGGTATTTTGATTTGTTGTTGTACATGAATAAGAACCATTATTTAATTGATAAAATAGATTTTTTGGAGAAAAAAATAGTTTAACAAATGATTCTTCTGTACTGTTGTATAGTTTTTTGCCAGTAGTTCTGAATATAGCCCTCACAAGCCCAAAGTGTCCCTGAAAATGTTGTGCTATGTCAGATATGTGCAGATACAGTGCCTTCAGAATGTATTCATACCACTTGACTCAATTCACATTTTGTTGTGTTACAGCCTGAATTCAAAATGGATTAAATATATTTTTTTCTCACTCATCTACACATAAGACCCCATAATGATAATGTGAAAACATGTTTTTTTGAAATTTTTGCACATTTATTGAAAATAAAATATACAATATCTAATTTACATAAGTATTCACACCCCTAAGTCAATACATGTTATAATCCCCTTTGGCAGCAATTACAGCTGTGGGTCTTTCTGGGTAAGCCTCTCAGTGTTTTGTACACCTCGATTGTACGATATTTGCCCATTATTATAAAAAAAAATCTTCAAGCTCTGTCAAATTGATTGTTGATCATTGATAGACAACCATTGTGAAGTCTTGCCATATATTTATTTTATTCTTTATTTTTATTTGACCCATGTCATAGTGGTTTATAAGTCAGTATTTGTGAATTGGGTTGTGTTTTTCTGTGGATTCATGTTTATTGTATTGCTATTGAACTTTGACCATTGAAATCTGAGAGACCCTCAGATTAAGATAGAGTTGGGTGCACCCTAGTAAACTATAGGCAGGATATTTGGCCGGTATCTAAGTCTATTGTACTGTTGATGTATTTCATTCATATTGAGCTCATTGTACAAATTTCACATATCAATATTTCCTCAAGGTGATTAATTTTTTTTCTAAGTATTTTTATTTACAAAATACACGCCGGCATTATTTTTCTAAATTATTCAGTTATGTGGTTTTAATTTCTCCCTACTGCTCCAGTAGTGAACCTAACTGGTCCAATAGAGTTTAAGCTTAAACATAGTGTTTAGAGTGTTTAGCAATTGTTACATAAGCAACTCCAGTATAGATTTGGCCTTGTGTTGTAGGTTATTGTCCTGCTGAAAGGTGAATTAATCTCCCAGTGTCTAACGGAACCAGGTTTTTCTCTAGGATTTTGCCTGTGCTTAGCTCCATTCCCTTTCTTTTTTATCCTGAAAAACTCCCCAGTCCTTAACTATTACAAGCATACCCATAACATGATGCAGCCACCACTATGCTTGAAAATATGGAGCGTGGTACTCAGTAATGTGCTGTATTGGATTTGCCCCAAATATAACGCTTGTATTAGGGACAAAAAGTTAATTGCTTTGCCACATTTTTTGCAGTATTACTTCAGTGCCTTGTTGCAAACAGGATGCATGTTCTGGAATATTTTTTATTCTGTACTGTCTTCCTTCTTTTCACTCTGTCAATTAGGTTAGTATTGTGGAGTAACTACAATGTTGTTGATCCATCCTCCATCACAGCCATTCAACTCTGTAACTGTTTTAAAGTCACCATTGGCCTCATGGTGAAATTCCTGAGCAGTTTACTTCCTCTCCAGCAGTGGTGTAAAGTAGTTAAGTAAAACTACTTTAAAGTACTACTTAAGGAGTTTTTGTGGGTATCTGTACATTACATGAGTAGTGTGTCCAAATGTTTATCTGGTTCTGTGTGTGTGTATCTACCTATCTATCTGTCTATTGGGGGATTGGAAATGATGCAGACAATTACATTGATGGAAGCCACAATCTATATGCGATATTAAAGCTGATCTACCCCCTAAAAAACAAATAAACATCTCACTTCGGTGCCTTTATCTCTCTCTCCGTCAGGCCTTCATCCGCCTTTACCTCGCCCACCACAAGGAGGAGCGCATCGACGTGCTGCAGCTGGCCCAAGAACCCTTCCTCATGCCCCCCTTCCGCAAGGCCCTGGCCACCGGTCCTGGGCCGTTGGCATCGGGCTCCACGCCCTCCACCTCCAGCGCATACACAGCAGTGCCTCGAACTGAGGCGCCCAACACCATCCCAGAGGGACCCTGTGGGGGCCACATTACTCAAACGCCCTCCCTTCTAGATAGGGGGATGGGGGAAGGAGGATGGAGGGGGTAAAAACAGACTAAAGGATGGAGGAGGAATATCTGAAGTGCCCTCCCTATCCTCACCCCTCCTAAGACATGAAGGGGCAGTGCCAGTCTATGGCTTGTCTGTAAGACCCAATGGCTGTACATGTACACACCCCTGCCACAATGAAGAGAAAGACCTTGCTTGGCCTGTCCAGTGGGCTGCATCACAGGGTCATAGGAAAACGGACTGAAGTCACAGTATGTTGTGTGTGTGCATACCTGTTTTCAGGAAAACCAAACAGCTCAAATCAAATTGTATTTGTCACATATATGTGTTTAGCAGATGTTATTGCGGGTGTAGTGAAATGCTTGTAAGCTAGAAGCATTGCAGCCCTATCTGTCGGCACCATTTTCTTACGTATCCATTCCATTTGATATTTTGAGAGAAAGGCTTTTTTATAAATTATTGCTTGAGTTGTATCATAAGTTGAACTCTATATATTTCCCAATAATAGAATCAATTGCCCCCCTCCCTCTTTTTGAAGGGCACAAATGAAGGGGGAGTTTCTATTTTTGATGACCAAAGTTGAAGGCATGCCTGGCTGATACAACAATGTTACGTTTTACACACGTCTAACTGTCAAGTGAAAGAAAGAAATAATTTTCACTAGGATCATCACTTTTAACTGATTTGATCAGATTTAAATATTTTCTTGGATATTGGACTGGGAGTTTACTTTGTTATTTGGATGGTTGTCCATCTTTTTTTCATGAGGCTTTCCCCCAAAATGGAGAGGGAGAGACTTAATAGAAATGCATATAAACCATTTAACCGACTTTTGGTATAACTTTGTGGTTCGTTAGCAAGGAGTTACGTCAAAGATAATTCTCATTCATTGCAAATTGTGCAGTGTAACATTCTAAATTCCAACATGACTTAAATAATAGCAAAGTTATTTTAGTATATTGTGAAACATGATTTCACGCTTGAGCATAGGTGTGTTGTTTACCAGAGAAAAGCAGAATAGCCTAACTGGTAATACTCAAATATACACAGCCATACAGAGCTAGCTACATGCTACGTACAAGGCTAGCAACACAATGACTGCCTGAAGAGCCAATCTAAAAGTGCCTTCAGAAAGTATTCACACCACTTGACTTTTTCCACATTTTGTTGTATGGATTAAATTGAGTTTCACTGGCCTACACACAATCCCCCATAATGTGAAAGTGGAATTATGTTTATAGAGATTTTTACAAATTAATGAATTGAAAGTATTGTGTAAATACGTATTCAATCCCTTTGTTATGGCAAGCATGATGTTCAGGAGTAAAAATGTGCTTAACAAGTCACAAATTGCATGGACTCATCTGATAAGTGTTTAACAGGATTTTTGAATTACGACCTCATCTCTGTACCCGGCCCATACAGATAATTGTAAGGTCCCTCAGATGAGCAGTGAATTTCAAACACAGATTCAACCACAAACACCAGGGAGGTTTTCCCAAGCCTCGCAAAGCAGTGCACCTATTGGTAGGTGGGTAACAAAACAAACATACGTTGAATATCCCTTTGAGCATGGTGAAGTTGATAATTACACTTTGGATGGTGTATCAATATACCCAGTCAGTACCAAGACATTGGTGTCCTTCCTAACTCAGTTGCCGGAGAGGAAGGAAAACGCTCAAGGATTTCACCATGAGGTCAATGGTCACTACTATTGATATTTTTGAAACTTTTACTTTTACTTCACTACATTCCTAAAGAAAATAATGTACTTTTTACGCCATACATTTTCCCTGACAGCCAAAAGTACTACTTACATTTTGTCAGGAAAATGGTCCAATTCACGCACTTATCAAGAGAACATCCCTGGTCATCCCTACAGCCTCTGATCTAGCGGACTCACTAAACACAAATGCTTTGTTTGTAAATTAATGTCAGAGTGTTGTAGTGTGCTCCTGGCTATCCGTAAATAAAACAATAAAATATAAATTGTGCTGGCTGGTTTGCATAATATAAGGAATTTGAAATTATTAATACTTTTACTTTTGAAACTTAAGTATATTTTAAACCAAATACTTTTAGACTTTTGCTCATGTAGTATTTTACTGGGTGACTTTCAGTTTACTTGAGTCATTTTCTATTAAGGTATCTTTACTTTTACTCAAGTATGACGTTTCAGTACTTTTCCCACACTGCTCTCCAGCAACTAAGTTAGGAATGACGCCTGTATTTTGTAGTGACGGTGTATTGATACACCATCTAAAGTGTCATTAATAACTTCACCATGCTCAAAGGAATATTCAATGTCTGCTTTTCCTATTTTTACCCATCTAACAATAGGTGCCCTTCTTTGCGAGGCATTGGAACCCTCCCTGGTCTTTGTGCTTGAATTTGTGCTTGAAATTCACTGCTCGACTGAGGGACCTTACAGATTCATTAATTATCTGAATTAATGAATAAAATGAAGAGCAGGTTACAGAGTTGTTGATTGTCCACTGTCAACATTCTGGAACTCTTGATGTCATAATCGACTCTTCTATTACATCATGTTGGGTCCATATCTTATGTATCTTTGACAGTGAACAGTAAACCCAAATCACTTTTACAAAGCACAGCTGACCAGTTAGTAGTTTGACTTGTAATTTGTACTGCCTACTTTTGAAAGACAATTTCTTTCATCAAAATGGCACAGCTCGCCCAGAAAGGTGGGCTGTGCAACATGAAGATGTTATTTTTGGCTGTTATTTTCTGTCTCCTATCGCCTGCTGCTACAAATGTGTTGGCTTCTTCGTCTTCGGACCAGAAGACTTTGATGCCAGTGAAGGACCACTCTGTTCGGAACAACCCTGACGCTACAAAAGAGACCAATTTTAAGACATTGCTGGAACAACTTGAGAGTTTACGGGTGAAAGACGATTCTTCTCCAGGTAATGTGGGCCAGTTGACAAAAGGATATTCCTCAAAAATTGCCAAGTACCCCTCGGAGCTTGTGGAGCCCCTGATTTCTGTTCCAGAGCACAAGCCTTTGATGCCAGTGAAGGACCACCCTGTTCAGGACATCCCCAATGTTGCAAAACTGACCAAAATGGTGCAAGTGGACCAGATGCTGGAACAACTTGAGAGGGTGAAAGATGATACTTTCACAGGTAAAGCTAAAGTCCCCCAGAAGATTGTGGAGAAACTTATTCCTTATCTACTGGCTTACAAGCAAACAGCATTACATGGTGACGATGACGTCTTCAAAGAAAATGTTCAGGCTTCAGCTCCAAAAGCTCAGAAGAGCACCCTGAAGATCAAACCCAGAGTCAACATATTGACCGACCCTTCTTACTCCGAGCCACTTGTGAAGGTGAACCTGATTTTGGGGATCTTTTTCTATGGCTTCATCGTAATAGTGGTTCTCTATGATGCTGTGAGAATCTCCAAGGAGGCTAGAAGGAGATCTGATGCTATGGCCGCTGCCAGGCTGAAGAAAAGACAACCAGCCACCGATGAACCACAGACACTGGTGTCCAGAGTTCGGGAGAGCATATCTTCACACTTTGGTTTGAAACAGGCATCATCCACACCACAGTGTGCCCACATTTCTGACAATTCGGCAAAAGAGTTGCACAAGTCAAAGGAGTCAACCTCCACCAAGGACAAATCTGAAACGGTAAAGAGACCCGGAAAGAGTGCCGTCAGCCTGAGAGAGTGTGAGCCACCTCTGCCTAGCATCCCAGAGAACTTTCTTGTGCCTGACTCTGAGCCTGCCATCCAGGTGGCATTGAACCCATTCGACACCAAGCTAGCCAAAGTTGTATCTCACAATACTGAGGCATCCAACTACGAGGCAACCGAGAAGCCCTGCTACACACATTCCGGACTCACTGAGGTTTGTGTCGATTAAGACCGAGGACTACTTCTTAAACCAAGTGACATTGAATAAAAGCAGCAGATATTGAATCACCAAATGAGATCACATGGAGACTGCCACCTTTGAAGACTTATTTTTTCTGTTTGTAAATGAATATAATTACTTTAGAATAGTAATAAAAATATATTGCATTTAAAATGTATGTTTTAAGTCATTTTTGGGTATTTTGATTTGTTGTTGTACATGAATAAGAACCATTATTTAATTGATAAAATAGATTTTTTGGAGAAAAAAATAGTTTAACAAATGATTCTTCTGTACTGTTGTATAGTTTTTTGCCAGTAGTTCTGAATATAGCCCTCACAAGCCCAAAGTGTCCCTGAAAATGTTGTGCTATGTCAGATATGTGCAGATACAGTGCCTTCAGAATGTATTCATACCACTTGACTCAATTCACATTTTGTTGTGTTACAGCCTGAATTCAAAATGGATTAAATATATTTTTTCTCACTCATCTACACATAAGACCCCATAATGATAATGTGAAAACATGTTTTTTTGAAATTTTTGCACATTTATTGAAAATAAAATATACAATATCTAATTTACATAAGTATTCACACCCCTAAGTCAATACATGTTATAATCCCCTTTGGCAGCAATTACAGCTGTGGGTCTTTCTGGGTAAGCCTCTCAGTGTTTTGTACACCTCGATTGTACGATATTTGCCCATTATTATAAAAAAAATCTTCAAGCTCTGTCAAATTGATTGTTGATCATTGATAGACAACCATTGTGAAGTCTTGCCATATATTTATTTTATTCTTTATTTTTATTTGACCCATGTCATAGTGGTTTATAAGTCAGTATTTGTGAATTGGGTTGTGTTTTTCTGTGGATTCATGTTTATTGTATTGCTATTGAACTTTGACCATTGAAATCTGAGAGACCCTCAGATTAAGATAGAGTTGGGTGCACCCTAGTAAACTATAGGCAGGATATTTGGCCGGTATCTAAGTCTATTGTACTGTTGATGTATTTCATTCATATTGAGCTCATTGTACAAATTTCACATATCAATATTTCCTCAAGGTGATTAATTTTTTTCTAAGTATTTTTATTTACAAAATACACGCCGGCATTATTTTTCTAAATTATTCAGTTATGTGGTTTTCATTTCTCCCTACTGCTCCAGTAGTGAACCTAACTGGTCCAATAGAGTTTAAGCTTAAACATAGTGTTTAGAGTGTTTAGCAATTGTTACATAAGCAACTCCAGTATAGATTTGGCCTTGTGTTGTAGGTTATTGTCCTGCTGAAAGGTGAATTAATCTCCCAGTGTCTAACGGAACCAGGTTTTTCTCTAGGATTTTGCCTGTGCTTAGCTCCATTCCCTTTCTTTTTTATCCTGAAAAACTCCCCAGTCCTTAACTATTACAAGCATACCCATAACATGATGCAGCCACCACTATGCTTGAAAATATGGAGCGTGGTACTCAGTAATGTGCTGTATTGGATTTGCCCCAAATATAACGCTTGTATTAGGGACAAAAAGTTAATTGCTTTGCCACATTTTTTGCAGTATTACTTCAGTGCCTTGTTGCAAACAGGATGCATGTTCTGGAATATTTTTTATTCTGTACTGTCTTCCTTCTTTTCACTCTGTCAATTAGGTTAGTATTGTGGAGTAACTACAATGTTGTTGATCCATCCTCCATCACAGCCATTCAACTCTGTAACTGTTTTAAAGTCACCATTGGCCTCATGGTGAAATTCCTGAGCAGTTTACTTCCTCTCCAGCAGTGGTGTAAAGTAGTTAAGTAAAACTACTTTAAAGTACTACTTAAGGAGTTTTTGTGGGTATCTGTACATTACATGAGTAGTGTGTCCAAATGTTTATCTGGTTCTGTGTGTGTGTATCTACCTATCTATCTGTCTATTGGGGGATTGGAAATGATGCAGACAATTACATTGATGGAAGCCACAATCTATATGCGATATTAAAGCTGATCTACCCCCTAAAAAACAAATAAACATCTCACTTCGGTGCCTTTATCTCTCTCTCCGTCAGGCCTTCATCCGCCTTTACCTCGCCCACCACAAGGAGGAGCGCATCGACGTGCTGCAGCTGGCCCAAGAACCCTTCCTCATGCCCCCCTTCCGCAAGGCCCTGGCCACCGGTCCTGGGCCGTTGGCATCGGGCTCCACGCCCTCCACCTCCAGCGCATACACAGCAGTGCCTCGAACTGAGGCGCCCAACACCATCCCAGAGGGACCCTGTGGGGGCCACATTACTCAAACGCCCTCCCTTCTAGATAGGGGGATGGGGGAAGGAGGATGGAGGGGGTAAAAACAGACTAAAGGATGGAGGAGGAATATCTGAAGTGCCCTCCCTATCCTCACCCCTCCTAAGACATGAAGGGGCAGTGCCAGTCTATGGCTTGTCTGTAAGACCCAATGGCTGTACATGTACACACCCCTGCCACAATGAAGAGAAAGACCTTGCTTGGCCTGTCCAGTGGGCTGCATCACAGGGTCATAGGAAAACGGACTGAAGTCACAGTATGTTGTGTGTGTGCATACCTGTTTTCAGGAAAACCAAACAGCTCAAATCAAATTGTATTTGTCACATATATGTGTTTAGCAGATGTTATTGCGGGTGTAGTGAAATGCTTGTAAGCTAGAAGCATTGCAGCCCTATCTGTCGGCACCATTTTCTTACGTATCCATTCCATTTGATATTTTGAGAGAAAGGCTTTTTTATAAATTATTGCTTGAGTTGTATCATAAGTTGAACTCTATATATTTCCCAATAATAGAATCAATTGCCCCCCTCCCTCTTTTTGAAGGGCACAAATGAAGGGGGAGTTTCTATTTTTGATGACCAAAGTTGAAGGCATGCCTGGCTGATACAACAATGTTACGTTTTACACACGTCTAACTGTCAAGTGAAAGAAAGAAATAATTTTCACTAGGATCATCACTTTTAACTGATTTGATCAGATTTAAATATTTTCTTGGATATTGGACTGGGAGTTTACTTTGTTATTTGGATGGTTGTCCATCTTTTTTTCATGAGGCTTTCCCCCAAAATGGAGAGGGAGAGACTTAATAGAAATGCATATAAACCATTTAACCGACTTTTGGTATAACTTTGTGGTTCGTTAGCAAGGAGTTACGTCAAAGATAATTCTCATTCATTGCAAATTGTGCAGTGTAACATTCTAAATTCCAACATGACTTAAATAATAGCAAAGTTATTTTAGTATATTGTGAAACATGATTTCACGCTTGAGCATAGGTGTGTTGTTTACCAGAGAAAAGCAGAATAGCCTAACTGGTAATACTCAAATATACACAGCCATACAGAGCTAGCTACATGCTACGTACAAGGCTAGCAACACAATGACTGCCTGAAGAGCCAATCTAAAAGTGCCTTCAGAAAGTATTCACACCACTTGACTTTTTCCACATTTTGTTGTATGGATTAAATTGAGTTTCACTGGCCTACACACAATCCCCCATAATGTGAAAGTGGAATTATGTTTATAGAGATTTTTACAAATTAATGAATTGAAAGTATTGTGTAAATACGTATTCAATCCCTTTGTTATGGCAAGCATGATGTTCAGGAGTAAAAATGTGCTTAACAAGTCACAAATTGCATGGACTCATCTGATAAGTGTTTAACAGGATTTTTGAATTACGACCTCATCTCTGTACCCGGCCCATACAGATAATTGTAAGGTCCCTCAGATGAGCAGTGAATTTCAAACACAGATTCAACCACAAACACCAGGGAGGTTTTCCCAAGCCTCGCAAAGCAGTGCACCTATTGGTAGGTGGGTAACAAAACAAACATACGTTGAATATCCCTTTGAGCATGGTGAAGTTGATAATTACACTTTGGATGGTGTATCAATATACCCAGTCAGTACCAAGACATTGGTGTCCTTCCTAACTCAGTTGCCGGAGAGGAAGGAAAACGCTCAAGGATTTCACCATGAGGTCAATGGTCACTACTATTGATATTTTTGAAACTTTTACTTTTACTTCACTACATTCCTAAAGAAAATAATGTACTTTTTACGCCATACATTTTCCCTGACAGCCAAAAGTACTACTTACATTTTGTCAGGAAAATGGTCCAATTCACGCACTTATCAAGAGAACATCCCTGGTCATCCCTACAGCCTCTGATCTAGCGGACTCACTAAACACAAATGCTTTGTTTGTAAATTAATGTCAGAGTGTTGTAGTGTGCTCCTGGCTATCCGTAAATAAAACAATAAAATATAAATTGTGCTGGCTGGTTTGCATAATATAAGGAATTTGAAATTATTAATACTTTTACTTTTGAAACTTAAGTATATTTTAAACCAAATACTTTTAGACTTTTGCTCATGTAGTATTTTACTGGGTGACTTTCAGTTTACTTGAGTCATTTTCTATTAAGGTATCTTTACTTTTACTCAAGTATGACGTTTCAGTACTTTTCCCACACTGCTCTCCAGCAACTAAGTTAGGAATGACGCCTGTATTTTGTAGTGACGGTGTATTGATACACCATCTAAAGTGTCATTAATAACTTCACCATGCTCAAAGGAATATTCAATGTCTGCTTTTCCTATTTTTACCCATCTAACAATAGGTGCCCTTCTTTGCGAGGCATTGGAACCCTCCCTGGTCTTTGTGCTTGAATTTGTGCTTGAAATTCACTGCTCGACTGAGGGACCTTACAGATTCATTAATTATCTGAATTAATGAATAAAATGAAGAGCAGGTTACAGAGTTGTTGATTGTCCACTGTCAACATTCTGGAACTCTTGATGTCATAATCGACTCTTCTATTACATCATGTTGGGTCCATATCTTATGTATCTTTGACAGTGAACAGTAAACCCAAATCACTTTTACAAAGCACAGCTGACCAGTTAGTAGTTTGACTTGTAATTTGTACTGCCTACTTTTGAAAGACAATTTCTTTCATCAAAATGGCACAGCTCGCCCAGAAAGGTGGGCTGTGCAACATGAAGATGTTCTTTTTGGCTGTTATTTTCTGTCTCCTATCGCCTGCTGCTACAAATGTGTTGGCTTCTTCGTCTTCGGACCAGAAGACTTTGATGCCAGTGAAGGACCACTCTGTTCGGAACAACCCTGACGCTACAAAAGAGACCAATTTTAAGACATTGCTGGAACAACTTGAGAGTTTACGGGTGAAAGACGATTCTTCTCCAGGTAATGTGGGCCAGTTGACAAAAGGATATTCCTCAAAAATTGCCAAGTACCCCTCGGAGCTTGTGGAGCCCCTGATTTCTGTTCCAGAGCACAAGCCTTTGATGCCAGTGAAGGACCACCCTGTTCAGGACATCCCCAATGTTGCAAAACTGACCAAAATGGTGCAAGTGGACCAGATGCTGGAACAACTTGAGAGGGTGAAAGATGATACTTTCACAGGTAAAGCTAAAGTCCCCCAGAAGATTGTGGAGAAACTTATTCCTTATCTACTGGCTTACAAGCAAACAGCATTACATGGTGACGATGACGTCTTCAAAGAAAATGTTCAGGCTTCAGCTCCAAAGCTCAGAAGAGCACCCTGAAGATCAAACCCAGAGTCAACATATTGACCGACCCTTCTTACTCCGAGCCACTTGTGAAGGTGAACCTGATTTTGGGGATCTTTTTCTATGGCTTCATCGTAATAGTGGTTCTCTATGATGCTGTGAGAATCTCCAAGGAGGCTAGAAGGAGATCTGATGCTATGGCCGCTGCCAGGCTGAAGAAAAGACAACCAGCCACCGATGAACCACAGACACTGGTGTCCAGAGTTCGGGAGAGCATATCTTCACACTTTGGTTTGAAACAGGCATCATCCACACCACAGTGTGCCCACAGTTCTGACAATTCGGCAAAAGAGTTGCACAAGTCAAAGGAGTCAACCTCCACCAAGGACAAATCTGAAACGGTAAAGAGACCCGGAAAGAGTGCCGTCAGCCTGAGAGAGTGTGAGCCACCTCTGCCTAGCATCCCAGAGAACTTTCTGTGCCTGACTCTGAGCCTGCCATCCAGGTGGCATTGAACCCATTCGACACCAAGCTAGCCGAAGTTGTATCTCACAATACTGAGGCATCCAACTACGAGGCAACCGAGAAGCCCTGCTACACACATTCCGGACTCACTGAGGTTTGTGTCGATTAAGACCGAGGACTACTTCTTAAACCAAGTGACATTGAATAAAAGCAGCAGATATT